>NW_024395912.1:300000-395499 GCF_016617805.1 Bactrocera tryoni | reverse complement strand
CTTTTCTCTTGTAGTTGTATTTGTTGTATTGGTTGTATTTGATGAATTAACTTAAATCTTTCCTCTAGGAGTTGTATTTGTTGTATTGGTTGTATTTGATTTGAATTAATTTAAATCTTTCCTTTATAGTTGTATTATTTTACACTTGTTTAATTTATTCTAAATTTTCCTGTCACGCACTTTTTGTTCAATGTATTTGTATTTAGCTTATGCTTTTCGTTCGGCTGGGTTGATACTGCCCGTCCTTTTTCCGAAAGGTACTAAGGGGCCGAGTACGAAATGTTATTTAGGTTTCAAATCCATGAGTATAAAAAATATTATTATTTTTTCCTCAAGGTCCCTGCTCGGGCGCCACTTATTAAAAATAAAACAATGCGTTTTATAAGCAGCACTATGTGCTTCTGTTGAGCTTTATTAAAAAACTAACTACACTTAACTTTAAGGTTTATAATCTAACCTATGCTTGAGCCGGCCTACGTGACCAAAGATGCTTGGTCAGCTAAAAGGGTTTGCGCGTGTAGCGCTCACCCGCAGCTATTTGGTTTTGGGGGAGAAGACATGGTTGCGCGTGTTTCGCTCACTTAAGAATTTAGCGGATGCGCGTTTAGCGCAGTTGCACTTTTGGTTGTAATAGGACTCCAAAGTATGCAAACGGTTTGTATGTTTCTAGCATATAATGTGGGAATGGAATTTATGTAGAGTTCATAAAATATTGTGTTAACTTATATAAATGATCAGTATGTTGAGCTGAGTCGATTTAGCCATGTCCGTCTGTCTGTCTGTCCGTCTGTCCGTCTGTCTGTATATATACGAACTAGTCCCTCAGTTTTTAAGATATCCTTTTGAAATTTTGCAAACGTCATTTTCTCTTCAAGAAGCTGCTCATTTGTCATAACATATAGCTGCCATATAAACTGAACGATCGGAATCAAGTTCTTGTATGGAAAACTTTAACATTTGACAATGTATCTTCACCAAATTTGGTACAGATTATTTTCTAAGGCAACAATGAAATCTCCGAAGAAATTGTTCAGATCGGTTAACTATAGCATATAGCTACCATACAAACTGAACGATCGGAATCAAGTTCTTGTGTGGAAAACGTTCACATTTGATAATGTATCTTCACGAAATTTGGCATAGATTATTTTCCATAGAAACAATGTAATCTCCGAAGAAATTGGTCAGATCGGTTAACTATAGCATATAGCTAGCATACAAACTGAACGATCATTATGATCAAGTTCTTGTATGGAAAACTTTCACATTTGACAACGTATATTCATTAAATTTGGTATAGATTATTATCTGAGGAAACAATGTAACCTCCGAAGAAATTGGTCAGATTGGTTAACTATAGCATATAGCTACCATACAAACTGAACGATCGGAATCAAGTTCTTGAATGGAAAACTTTTGCATTTGACAAGATATATTTACGAAATTTGGTATAAATTATTTTCTAAGGCACCAATGTAATCTGTGAAGGGTATATTAGCTTCGGTGCAGCCGAAGTTAACGTTTTTTCTTGTTTTTACAATTATTTGTTACAAATGTTATTAGTTGTACTCTTGCTTTACTGAGTAAATTCATCCCTGTCGCTTTGCAAATTTTTAATTTCATAAAATCGCGTCAAGTAACCAAAAATGTGTGCATTGTAATAGTGAGTAATTAACGTAAAGCTATTTTTTGTTTTTACACGTTTTGCAATTTCCAACCTTTGTCTATTAGGTAAAATATTCGGTGTGCAATAGTAATTTGTTGAACTGTGTATATTCTTCTTCTTCTTAATTGGCGTAGACACCGCTTACGCGATTATAGCCCAGTTAACAACAGCGCGCCAGTCGTTTCTTCTTTTCGCTACATGGCACCAATCGGATATTCCAGGCGAAGCCAGGTCCTTCTCCACTTGGTCCTTCCAACGGAGTGGAGGTCTTCCTCTTCCTCTGCTTCCCCCGGCGGGTACTGCGTCGAATACTTTCAGAGCCGGAGTGTTTTCGTCCATCCGGATAACATGACCTAGCCAGCGTAGCCGCTGTCTTTTAATTCGCTAAACTATGTCAATGTCGTCGAATATCTCGTACAGGTCATCGTTGCATCGAATGCGATATTCGCCGTGGCCAATGCGCAAAGGACCATACATCTTTCGCAGAATTTTTCTCTCGAAAACTCGTAACGTCGACTCGTCGGTTGTTGTCATCGCCCAAGCCTCTGCACCATACAGCAGGACGGGAATTATGAGCGACTTATAGAGTTTAGCTTTTGTTCGTCGAGAGAGGACTTTACTTTTCAATTGCCTACTCAGTCCGAAGTAGCACCTGTTGGCAAGAGCAATCCTGCGTTGGATTTCCAGGCTGAAATTGTTGGTGGTGTTTACGCTGGTTCCAAGATAGACAAAATTATCTACAACTTCATGGTTATGACTGTCAACAGTGACGTGAGAGCCAAGTCGCGAGTGCGACGACTGTTTGTTTGATGACAGGAGATATTTCGTCTTGCCCTCGTTCACTGCCAGACCCATTTCTTTTGCTTCCTTGTCCAGCCTGGAGAAAGCATAACTAACGGCGCGGGTGTTGAGGCCGATGATATCAATATCATCGGCATAGACCAGCAGCTGTACACTCTTATAGAAGATGGTACCTTCTCTATTTAGTTCTGCAGCTCGAATTATTTTCTCCAGCAGCAGGTTGAAGAAGTCGCACGATAGGGAGCCGCCTTGTCTGCAACCTCGTTTGGTATCGAACGGCTCGGAGAGGTCCTTCCCGATTCTGACGGAGCTTTTGGTGTTGCTCAACGTCAGTTTACACAGCCGTATTAGTTTTGCGGGGATACCAAATTCAGACATCGCGGCATAAAGGCAGCTCCTTTGAAATCGACGAAGAGGTGGTGTGTGTCGATTCTCCTTTCACGCGTCTTTTCCAAGATTTGGCGCATGGTGAATATCTGGTCGGTTGTTGATTTTTCATATCTGAAGCCACACTGATAAGGTCCAATCAGTTTGTTGACGGTGGGCTTTAATCTTTCACACAATACGCTCGATAGAACCTTATATGCGATGTTGAGGAGGCTAATCCCACGGATTGAGCATAGCACACTTAAATTCCAATCGTTGGGCATGCTTTCGTCCGACCATATTTTACAAAGAAGCTGATGCATGCTCCTTATCAGTTCTTCGCCGCCGTGTTTGAATAGCTCGGCCGGCAATCCGTCGGCTCTATCGTCATCGATTGGGGATCGGGTTCGCCTTCTCCTGGCGTTGTGCGTTCACTGCCATTCAGGAGGCTGGAGAAGTGTTCCCTTCATAATTTAACTATGGTCTGGGCATCAGTGACTAGATCACCTTTGGGTGTTCTACAAGAGTATGCTCCGGTCTTGAAACCTTCTGTAAGCCGCCGCATTTTTTCGTAGAATTTTCGAGCATTGCCCCTGTCGACCAGCTTATCAAGCTCTTCGTACTCACGCATTTCGGCCTCTTTCTTCTTCTGTCTGCAAATGAGTCTCGCTTCCCTCTTCAACTCTCGGTATCTATCCCATCCCGCACGTGTAGTGGTCGATCGTAACGTTGCGAGGTAGGCAGCCTGTTTTCTCTCCGCTGCGACACGGCACTACTCGTCGTACCAGCTGTTCTTTTGCACTTTCCGAAAACCAATGGTTTCGGTTGCAGCTGTACGTAAGGAGTTTGAAATGCCGTCCCACAGTTCCCTTATACCGAGTTGTTGACGAGTGCTCTCAGAGAGCAGGAGTGCAAGTCGAGTAGAAAATCGTTCGGCTGTCTGTTGTGATTGCAGCTTCTCGACGTCGAAACTTCCTTTTGTTGGGGGCGTGCGATTTTTGCTGCTTATGCTGGAATCTAGTACTACAGATAACCATATTTCGAGCCCCGCCGAAATCGATCAGCCCCAACTCATTTGGGAATGTTTCGTCGTGGAGGCTGAATTTACCGACCGTAGTGCCAAAGATACCTTCTTCGCCCATCCTGGCGTTAAAGTCGCCAAGCACGATTTTGACGTCGTGGCGGGGTCAGCCCTCATAAGTGCGCTCCAAGCACTCATAAAAGACATCTTTGGTCACATCGTCCTTCTCTTCCATCGGGGCGTGAGCGCAAATCAGCGATATGTTGAAGAACCTCGCTTTGATGCGGATTGTGGCTAGACGTTCATTCACCGGAGTGAATGATAGTACTCGGCGACGGAGTCTCTCTCCCCACACTAGTAAATGTCACAAGGGCCTACTCGTCTCTGTCCTTGTCCCGTCCATCGCAATTCGTAGTCCTTATTTCGTTTGCCATGGTCGTCATCAAAAGGGGGGTTTCTCATCCGAGCCTGATTGCTAATTTTCATTGGTAAGATTTTTTACGTGGCGGGTCCTAAACCCAGCGCACAACCCTGTGGAGGGGATGTTTCGCCTTCTCACTTTAGCTCGCCTTCAATTGGATGTTCTTAGGCTACCCAGAGGATACTTGGTCAAAGACCGGAAGTAGTGAGCCGATCTCGGTTACAACAATTTTTAACAACAATTTACTGAAAAATGAGTAAAGTTTTTAATTTTATATGTAATGAATTATGTTTGCAAAGTAACTTTTATGTTTATTTATTAGATTTTTGCAAAAAATAATGATTTACAACAAAAATTTATCACTAACTATATACATTATTGTTCATTATTGTGGTCGTCGATCTCGTTGAGGTAGATTGTAGGTAAAGGATTAGTACAGCTTTCACCATTGCATTCTAAGCAAGCTGCAGTGCAGTTTAATCCACTTTTCCTGCACCCACAAGATCCTCCACAACCTGTTTTGCATTTGCAAAAAATAATTTTCAGTAAAGATTCTGGAGCTGGTCGCTGCATCATTGTTTGCGGTATCAATATTCCGCATTCATAATTCCAACCCCATTCTTCTGGGGATATTTCTCTTCCGAGCCATGTTTGAATTTGTAAAAATACTCTTTTAAAGTGTTCAAAAGCGGCACAGTATAAAGCAAGAGTGCATGTAACACCAGCCTTAAAAATTTCATCGATATCTTTGCATTTATTTTTAAAAACCGTCGCAGCATTTTGCAAGTCTGTTCGTCTTTGAAAATTTTTTGCAAACACGTTTTTGCCACGTGGGAAATTAGCTGACGTCGCGTCACAGCCAGTGAATGCATGTAAGAACAGAATATGCTCTTTACACTTTGGTAATATTTTTTCTAAGCTCTTAGAAGAGTGCGCTTTTTGCGGTATTTTGCATTTCGATGGTTTTCGAAAATAAATTTCACGGTCTGGTGGTGAAAGTGCAGTCAATAAAACCATAACACCGACATCTTCGGACACTACAGCAATGTTTTCAGATTGCAGATTAACTGCAGTTTCAATTATGAGTCTATCAGCATCAGCTTCTGCTTGGCAAGAAAATATTTTATTTTCTGTGAGTGTTTCTCGTAGCATATCTATAAGCCTACTCTTATTTTTGGCATTTGATAAAAATTTCTCCTGCGCTATTCTTAGAGGCATGGTTTTATCAAATATTATATTATTACATGCATTTATTTTAGAGCGACGCGTTCGTTCGATCGATTTTGTGCAGCTCTTCTTGTAACCATCAAATACGACATAAATGTTATGTCCATAATTGTTATGTAGATATTACTATCCGGATACATTTTACTATCATAAACCTGCGTCCGAATGTGTCGTCGTAAAATTTCACCAGCAGCTTTCAAAATACGGTATTATTCTTCTTCACTATCTTTTGACCTCTGACTGTACCAGTTATGGGACAATATTTCGTATTGTTGTTTTTTAAAACATATTATTGTATTGGATCCAAATTTACTGGAGAATACAATATTATCCTCATAATGATTCGTTAACCTCAATTTTATTGTTTTATCGTCAGGAATATGGTCAATTGTTACAATACTTTTTAATTCTGACAGTGAAAACTGACAGTCATTGTTTTCTTCAATATATTTGAAAATCTGCTCCATTGCTGCATCTACTTTTATTGTGACTGGATGAATTTTTTTCTCTCTTGGGGTCTGTTTTGCGGTATTTTTTAAACGCATATAATAATCCGCGTGATACTTAGCTTTCTGAGCTACTAAATCTAACACGCCTACAATTCTTTTATGTATGTATACTGCGACAATATTCACTTCTCTCTTCACTTATCAAATTTAATATCGTTTTCTTGAAATCAGAAGTAGTTACATAGCTGATTTGTGGTCTTGACGATTTGGATTTTCTTTTTTCCTTCATTTCATCCGCTTCTTTTTCACATAAAAAGCACCTATTTTTCCAATCAAAATCAATTGAAGTAGCCGCACGAAGTTTTTTTTAGGTGGAGAGCATGCTGGTGTGGGGTTTTTTTTTTAAATAAAAATTATTACACCCTTTATTGATAAATTTTTGTCTGCATACTGAAGCACGTAGACAAATTCGCGAGTATTTAAATGCTGAGAAAGTCCATCCACTCTTTCCGCAGAAGCAGCTTTCAGAGTTGATATTCCGCTAGTGACTTTTATAATATCCCCTAGTTCAGAGATTAATTCAGAATTACATCCGATTTTGTCACAAATGAGGCAATCATTACTTATATTATCACTATTCGATGGTTCACCCATTTTTATACGAGGCTGTAACAACAAATATTACTAATATTAATAACTAACCTTTATATCGTAATGAATGATTTATGTTATTAAATTTTACTATTACATTATAACTTTCAAAATCGATCTATTATAAAATATACGATTGAATATTCACTATTGTTTTGAAAAGCATGTAATATAAATAAAAACAAATACTTACTATCTATGCCACTATATTCAAACTTTGTAAAACTCAGTAATGTTCAGTTATTAATTTTTAATACTCTCATTGCACAATAATATACATATATATTACTTGTAAATAAACAATAATTAGAAATGATATTATTTCGGATCGAACAATAACAATAACACTCAACAGCTGCTGTTGTCAAATTTGTAATAGCTCTTCTTTTTAAAATATAATTTTAAACTATTATAAATCAAAGAAAACTCCAAAAAATTAATAATTATTTATAATAATAATTAAAAAATTGAGATCGCACAAAATATTTTTTTTAACATTTTTCTATATACTATTAAAAACAGATTTCCAAAGTTTTGTAAAGATTCATTGACTGGCCCTAGATCCGAGGTATAAACCTTACGGCGCTCCACTTAATATATATACTTAGATTGGTGACGCAAGAACACTCCAAAGATTCTTTTTGTTATTATCGAAATAGTTTCGCTATCCACTCCAAAAATTGTCGCTATTTTTCTAAACCTGCGCTTTCTCCCGACGAATGTAATCGAAACAGTGTGATTACTAATTGCAATTCGACAGAAAATTGCTTACTAATTGCGCTTTGTTGAATTCCTTATCGTTTTTTTATTAAATCAACCAGCATCTTATATTGGTCTCTATCTGCTCTCAATATTTGGCGGAATCGGTCTTCGTTCAGTGTTGTCAAAATATTATTGCGCCAAATGTCTGACTTAGGTATTGTGCTGCAAACTCCTCGTCGACATTTCATAACAACAGATAAATTGTCAGCCAATTCATCTGAAACTGCATCCACTGCGTCATCATCACTTTTGATTGCTAGAAGAAAATTGTTATTAACTGAAATTCGGCATAAAAATATTTCTTACCTTCAATGTCCATAATTTCTTCAGCAGCTTCATCAATTAAAGCGTCAGTTAATTTTTCCCAAAAACTTTTTTTCGCCATATTTTCTAATTTGTGCGAAATTTTTGTTTACAAACAATGTTTGTTTTCACCGATCAGCTGTGAATTAATGGTCACTAAAAAGACGTTCATTGTTGATGGTAAATATTTGCAATTGCATAATTTTGCAGACTCAGATGCACAGGATTCTGAATTGCCCTGATATATTGCATGTATGTTTAATATATTTGAACATAAATATTTATCTTTAGAGGACATACATTACATATTATCTTATCTTATTTAATATTCTTAATGTGCACAAAATTGAACAGATTCTTTGCTGACAAAGAATTAATTGGTTTCAGTAGACATTTTCCGGTATAGAGACTGTTTTAATGGTGTAGGTAAGTGATTACTCACTGTAAATAGTGGCGGCATCTGACTCGGGTTCAGAATCTGAAGAATTTATAAATTGGCGTGATAGAGCATCGGCTACCAGATTATCTTTCCATGACTTATAGTGAGGTTTTGCATTATATCCTTCTCTGAAAGCTTTCCACCTTTTTATTTTTGGGTTCACCTTGCAATCTGACACCGCAGAGGTAAAGGATTAGTATATTTTTAGTTTATTAAACGCATTCTTATTCGTCCCTTAATTGGAAAGGTGCCGCTGCGCAGCTGGTTAATGTCCTCGTTAGAGTGAAGGCTGACATCACCGCCGTCGAGAAGAGAATTACGATGTGACCAAAGATGCCTTCTATGAGCGCTTGGAGCGCACCTATGGGAGCTGCCCCCGCCATCTATCTGCAGTACAAGATTTTAGCATAATCGAAAAACCACCAACCAGATCGATCATGTTGTAATAGAAGGAAGACACGTCTCCAGTATTTTAAATGTGCGTGCGCTCCGAGGCCATAACATAGACTTGCACCACTGTCTTGTTGCAGCCAAGATTCGCACCCGCCTCTGTGCAGCAAAAAACGCAAGTCAACAAACACAAGGACGGTTCGACGTCGAGAAGCTGCAATCACAACAGACAGCCGAACGATTTTCCACTCGGCTTGCACTCCTGCTCTCTGAGGGGACTCGTCCACAACTCGGCATAAGGGAGCTGTGGGGCGGCATTTCAAGCTCTTTACCTACAGCTGCAATCGAAACCACTGGTTTTCGGAAAATGCAAAAGAACAGCTGGTACGCCGAGGAGTGCCGTGTCGCAGCAGAGAGAAAATAGACCTCTCATCGTTACGATCACAATACGTACGAGATGGGATAAATACCGAGAGTTGAAGAGGGGAGCGAGACACATTTGCCGACAGAAAAAGATAGAGACCGAAATGCGCAAGTACGAAGAGCTTGACAAACTGGCCGACAGGGGTAATGCTCGAAAGTTCTACAAAAAATATGTGGCGATTAACAGAAGGTTTCAAGACCGGAGCATACTCTTGTAGAGCCCACAAAGAGAATACTAAAATTATGGAGGGAACACTTCTCTAGCCTGCTGAATGGCATTGAAAGTACAACGCCAGGAGAAGACGAACCCGATTCGTCAATCGATGACCATGGAGCAGGCATGTGCCTTTGCCCGACCATTAAGAGTTCGAATAGCAATTACCCGTCTGAAGAACAACAAAGCGGCGGGGACCAAGAACTGATAAGGAGCATGTATTAGCTTCTTTGTAAAATATGGTCGGACGAAAGCATGCCCAACGATTGGAATTTAAGTGTACTCTGCCCAATCCACAAACAGGGAGAGCCCACAATCTGCGCCAACTACGGTGGGATCAGCCTCCTCAACATCACGCATAAGGCTCTATCGAACGTGTGGTGTGAAAGATTAAAGCTCGCCGTCAACAAACTGATTGGACCTTATCGGTGTGGCTTTAGACCTGGAAAGTCAACAACCGACCAGATATTCACCATGCGCCATATCGTGGAAAGGACCAGTGAAAGGGGAATCGACACACACCACTTTTTCGTCGATTTCAAAGCTGCTTTCTTAAGCACGAAATGGAGCTGCCTTTATGCCGCGATGTCTGAATTTGGTATCCCCGCAAAACTAAAGTTCGATACCAAACGAGGTTTCAGACAAGGCGAAGGTCTTTCGTGTGACTTCTTCAACCTACTTCTGGAGAAAATAATTCGAGCTTTAGAACTAAACCGAGAAGGTAAATCTTATGTAAGTGTGTACGGCTGCTGGCGTATGCCGATGATATTGATATCATTGGCCTTAACAACCGCGCCGTTAGTTCTGTTTTTTTCAGAATGGATAAGGCAGCGAAGCGAATGGGTGTGGTGGTAAATGAAGGCAAGACGAAATATATTCTGTCATCAAACAAACAGTCGTCGCACTCGCGACTAGGCACCCACGTCGCTGTTGACAGTCATTACTTCGAAGTTGTAAATAATTTCGTCCATCTCGAAATCCAACGCAGGATATCTCTTGCGAATAGGTTCTACTTCGGACTAAGTAGGCAATTGAGAAATAAAGTCCTCTCTTGATGAACAAAAACCAAACTCTATTAGTCACTCATAATTCTCGTCCTGCTATATGGTGCAGAGGCTTGGACGATGACAACATCTGATGAGTTGACGTTGCGAGTTTGAGAGAGAAAAGTTCTGCAGAAGATTTACGGTCCTTTGCGCCTTGGCCACGGTAAATATCGCATTCGATGAAACGATAAACTGTATGAGATATACGACGACATTAATTCTGCGAATTAAAAGACAGCGGCTACGCTGGCTAGGTCATGTTGTCCTAATGGATGAAAACACTCCAGCTCTGAAAGTATTCGACGCAGTACCCGCCGGGGAAAGCGGAGGAAGAGGAAGACCTCCACTGTTAACTCGGTTATAAGCGCGTAAGCGGTTCTGCGGCAGTAAAGAAGAAGAAGAAGATTCCTATTCATCTTGGTCGAATGATATTTTTATTTTTTTTTTGTTTGGGAGGCGGACACCTTACCAGATTCGCCTCTAAGAAAATTGCTTAGAGGTTTTGTAGTTTTAGCATAGTCGCGAACAAAACTCCCATAGCATCTTGCCATTCTTAAAAAGGACCGAACACTCCTTAGAGCTATTGGTAGCTTCGGATTGCTTCTGTTTTTTGTGGACAAGTTTTTATTCCCCCATTTGATACCTCTGGAAAATGCTGGGTGCATTTTTTAGGCCAAACGGAAGACGGCAGAATTCAAACTTGCCGTAGTAGACGGAGAATGCGGTTTTTTCAAGATACTGCTCATTCGGCTCAATTTGATGAAAACTAGACTTAAGGTCCAATAGTTGGGCTTTGCCCAAGTTTGATAATATAACACCCACATTTGGAATGGGTCCTATTGGTTTTTCGTTTAGTTTACGAAAGTCAATTACAATATTTTCTTTTTTACTCCATCTTCATCGAAGCCCTTTTTGCCTACTACCCAAATGGGATTATTATAAGGCGACCGCGAAGGTCGTATAATACCATTTAGGAGGGGATCTCAAATATATATTTTTACAAAATCAGCTACGCCTAATGGATATGGGAAGAATTTTTCATATGTTGGCTCGTTATCGCTTGTGCGGATTGTAAATTAGTCTTGTTGATTAGTGAAGATGGTTTCTTCTCGACCTCAAATAAAAATATGTTCAGAAATTCTATATAACTACATTGTTATTACTGACGTGTGTTGCCCTTATTTTTATACGGTTTTATGCAATCATATTCAATTTTCAATATAATATTTGTTGTTAATGTGCTACTCTTAAAATATTGTTTGTATTTGATAATAAATATTATATACATAATTTCTTATACTACATGTGTAGTGCTATGTGTATTGCTAAAAAAAAATTTGTATATTACAATATCATGCACATACTATATGTACATATGTACATTCAGCATCAAGAGAAAGCGCACAACTCTTGTTTATTTCATTACTTGTTTTTTCAGTTTTTGCTAAGTGATATACTATACTGTAAAAATGAATATTTTTAATGGTATTTAATACTCTTCAAATTGATGCAAAAACAAAAGCCCTACAACAACAAAAGTTATGAAGAGAAAACTGACTTCAAACGATAACAAACACATTCTTTACAGAACGTGAATTTTCGTAATAATAAAGTTGAACGATTTGTAAAAGTTGTTCAGGCGTAATTCTTTCTGTGATGAGATTCCATACAATACTGAATAAAAATAACATGACGCGTGCTTCAAAACAAGTCAAAAACAAGATATTAAAACAGTAAAAAAAAATATTGACAAACAAATAAAGAATGGAAAATTTAAAAATTGTCCCAGATTCCCATACCGACTAAATGTTAGTTTTGTGCAGTGTAAAATAACTCCTTCGGAATGTGCTGTAAAATTAGCAAAAGATATTTTGGAAACATTGCTAGCAGAATGTTGGGCACTACATTCAAACGATCTTTCTTCCACGAGTTCCACGGAAGAAACTTTTGAAATCCAAAACAAACTAATTGAAGCGCGTTAACTTTGCCAAAAACTTTCATTCCTACGTTGGTTAGATTGTCCTCCATTACTAAGCCAAATATAAGCGCGATCTGTCAACCAGTTTGTTTACAGCAGCTGTTTAATTCGGTACACCTCGGTAGAGCGGTGCGATTTTTTCAATGGATAAAAATATCGAAGAATGAATTAGTCTAAAATTTTCTATTTCTGACTAAACATCGTGTGTGAAATCATTGTGAATGTTAGAAAAGGCCTACAGTGATTCAGTTATATCAAAACACAATCCTGCGAGTGGTACAAAGCTTTCAAAGACGGACGACTTTCGACATCTTCAACTGATAAAAATATTAAAAAGTGAAGGATATGGAACATGAAAATCGTCAGGATTGATAGAAAAATGGCAAGAAAGATCGACATCTCTTACGCGCCCTCTCGAATAGTTTTGGTGGATATTTTGGTAAGAAAGGGGTTCTTGCTCAGCTTGCTCTAATAGAGCTGAATTTTTTTTGTTTCTTCAAAAAGAGTATCGGGTACAGGTCACTTTGGTTTGCTTGATCGTGCAAATACTGATTCACATTCATGGAAAGTATTATAACTGCCAATGAGACATGGATTTATTAGTTTGACATGCAAACATGGCAACATTCATCGGAATGGAGAGAAAAATATAAGCCGAAATCAAAAAAGCCACACCAAATCCGCTGAAAATCAAGGAGTTCCATTTGGCCATATTGGGGCGTTTGCATGAGAACATCCTTCAAAAACGGCCGGAATTGTGAAAGAACAATTCATGGATTTACACGATGATAATGCACTATAGCATCGAGTCATTGTAAACGAATTTAAAGCCAAAAACACAATACGGGTATTCGCTTGCTCTTGCAAGATTGCAGATTGCAGAAATCCTATACCGAAATATCCGAGGGCTCGAGAGCACCCATTGCGGAATCCAGTGATATATGAACGGCTGATTCGGTCAATATATTGTAAATGACTATTGTGAATTGGGGCACCTCCTGCATTCATTCTTAATAAAAAAACTGTAACAAACCTTTATAATTTAAATAGAAATTATAAAATCTATTTAAAATTTACCTTCCTCAACAATTTAACGTCAAAATATGTCTTTATGTAAAATGACAGCTAAAGCAGGGTTGCAATTATATTTTAGCGTGTCAATGTATGAAAATAAACATGGGTTTTGGTCTGACATATTTCACAGCCATTACAAATACTTTTCTGTATGTGTTTGTTGTTCTGCTGTTGCATTAGGTGGAAAAATCTGCAATTCGTGCACCGTGCAAGGGTTTTGCAAGAGCAAGAGAATACCCTTATAATATAAAGATGTCTTGGTTTTTTATACTCTCGCAACAAAGTTGCTAAGGAGAGTATAATAGTTTTGTTCACATAACGGTTGTTTGTAAGTCCTAAAACTAAAAGAGTCAGATATAGGGCTATATATACCAAAGTGATCAAGATGACGAGTAGAGTTGAAATCCGGATGTCTGTCTGTCCGTCCGTCCGTCTGTCCGTCCGTGCAAGCTGTAACTTGAGTAAAAATTGAGATATCATGATGACTTGGTACACGTATTTCTTGGCTCCATAAGAAGGTTAAGTTCGAAGATGGGCAAAATCGGCCCACTGCCACGCCCACAAAATGGCGAAAACCGAAAACCTATAAAGTATCATAACTAAGCCATAAATAAAGACTTTAAAGTGAAATTTGGCACAAAGGATCGCATTAGGAAGTGACATATTTGGAAGTAATTTTTTTGGAAAAGTGGGCGTGGCGCCGCCCCCTAGTAAGTTTTTTGTACAAATCTCGGAAACTGCTATAGCTATGTCAACCAAACTCTATGGAGTCGTTTCCTTCAGGCATTTCCATATACAGTTCAAAAATGGAAGAAATCGGATAATAACCACGCCAACCTCCCATACAAAGGTTATGTTGAAAATCACTAAAAGTGCGTTAACCGACTAACAAAAAACGTCAGAAACACTAAATTTTACGGAAGAAATGGCAGAAGGAAACTGCACCCAGGCTTTTTTTAAAAATTGAAGATGGGGGTGGCGTCGCCCACTTATGGACCAAAAACCATATCTCAGGAACTACTTTACCGATTTCAATGAAATTCGGTATATAATATTTTCTTAACACCCTGATGACGTGTACGAAATATGGGTGAAATCGGTTCACAACCGCAGGGTTGTGCGCTGGGAACAACAACCCTCGGATGAGCGGACCCCCTTTTTGATGACGACCATGGCAAACGAATTAAGGACTATGATTTGAGGGCATGCACCTAGAAAGTCCGGTCTCTTCATTGGGAAGATGCCGCTGCCCAGCTGGTTGATGTCCTCGTTCGAGTGAAGGCTGACATCACCGCCGTCCAAGAAATGCGATGGACAGGACAAGGACAGAGACGAGTAGGTCCTTGAGGCATTTACTACAGTAGCCATATAAAGGAGCGCAAATTTGGTGTGGTATTTGTGGTGGGAGAGAGACTCCGTCGCCGAGTACTATCATTCACCCCGGTTGATTAACGTTTAGCCACAATCTGCATCAAAGCGAAGTTCTTCAACATAGAGCTGATCTGCGCCCACGCCCCGACGAAAGAGAAGGACGATGCGACCAAAGATGCCTTCTATGAGCGCTTGGAGGGCACCTATGAGAGCTACCACGATATCAAAATCGTGCTTGGCGACTCGGACCACTATCTTGTTGTAGCCAAGATTCGCACCCGTCTCTGTGCAGCAAAAAACGCAAGTCAACAAACACAAGGAAGGTTCGACGTCAAGAAGACGCAATCACAACAGACAGCCGAACGATTTTTTACTTGACTTGCCCTCCTTCTCTCTGAAAGCACTCGTCAACAACTCTGTATAAGGGGACTGTGAGACGGCATTTCAAACTCCCCACGTACAGCTGCAACCGAAACCATTAGTTTTCGGAAAATGCAAAAGAACTGCTGGTACGACGAGGAGTGAGAAAACAGACTGCCTTCTGCGCATCGTTACGATCGACCACAGTACGTACGAGATGGGATAGATACCGAGAGTTGAAGGGGGGAGCGAGACGCTTTTGCAGACAGAAAAGCTTGATGAAGAGCTTGATAAGCTGGCCGACAGAGGTAATGCTCGAAAATTCTACGAAGGTTTCAAGATCGGAGCATACTCTTGTAGGACCCCCAAAGGTGATCTAGTGATCGATGTCCAGAGCATACTTAAATTGCACTGGTCAACAAATTTGTAACTTTTTGTCACATGAAGTTTTATATCAAATTTTGAATATATTAGGGCCACCAAATAGTAATATATCAATGAAAAAAAATTTACACATCATGTTTTCTTGTGACATCAAAACATATATTTTCGTAAAAAGTACAAAATTCAGCCACACTTATAGTATTATTTCCTAA
Organism: Bactrocera tryoni; assembly: GCF_016617805.1. Lineage (NCBI taxonomy): Eukaryota > Metazoa > Arthropoda > Insecta > Diptera > Tephritidae > Bactrocera > Bactrocera tryoni. The sequence continues at coordinate 379,941 of NW_024395912.1, read as the reverse complement.
TATCTAGTAGATACTTATGACTTTCTTGAATATTTGGCTTCCGGTAGGTCCCTTTGAAGTCTCCAACTATAGTCTGCTAGCATTCTTGGACTCCCTTTCCCTTGATAACGCTTCTCCATTAAGGAAATGTCTTGATGGAATCTCTCACCTTGTTCGTCACTCACAGCACCCAAATTTGCCGGAAAGAAATCCAGATGAGAGTCCAGCATATAAATTTTCAAGGACATATTCCAACCCAAAGCTTTAAATGATATCATAAGTTCATTTAATAAATATTTGTAATTTTCCGCTTTATGGTTACCTAGAAAATGTGGAACAACATTCACAAAACATTTCCAGGCGAGTTTTTCCTCATCATTCAGTTTTTTTCAAAGCCCTTATCCTTCATCAATTGCCGTATTTGTGGGCCTACAAGTATTCCCTCTTTGATTTTCCCCTCGCTGAGTTTAGGGAATTTCTCTTTTAGATATAAAAATCCATCTCCATCTTTCGGACCAGAATTCTCACTTTTTGATCGATTTGAAGGCATCGGCACAGGCACTTCGGCACTATGTAGGATGGGTCTCTTGGCCGAAGACAAGTTTCGATACTGGATAGTTGTTTGGAATTGGTAGTAATACCTTTTGTTTGAGTCAAACAAAAATAACAATCACTTACATGATCCTTTGGTTCCGTCCAAATCATTGGTATAGCAAATGACAAATGTCTAGGTTGGGCTACCTAAAAGGAGCCTCACACACGTTACACAACATTTATGCGGAACCCAGGATTTGTCTTGATTCCTCACAGGAAAACCAAAATAGTCTAAATAGCGCTGTTCAATTTGTGATGGGAAATTTCGACGCTGAGATGTTAAAGTTAATTCCCTACACACATAACAAAAATTGTCCGGGTTGTTCAAACACTTCGTGGCATATTTTCGATCTAACTGATGTAAATAAAATGTAATTTAGCAAACACAATAGTTACACAGTCAACTAAATGCAGTTATGTAAGCAAAGAAACGTATGTACATATATGAGGTCAGAAATGAATATGTAGCTGTCACAAGAAAACTGGATGTGATAGAAACAAAACTGTTATATATTTTCAATGAGGGTACACCAACAAAAATGAAAATCATAACAAAGTTCATGTGACAAAAACAGTGTTTACCAGTGTTATTGAGGGAACACTTCTCCAGCCTGCTGAATAGCAGTGAACGCACAACACCAGGAGAAGGCGAACCCGATTCCCCAATCGTTCCATTTCCCGACCATGAAGAAGTTCGAATAGCAATTACTCGTCTGAAGAAAAACAAAGCTGCGGGAGCCGATGGAATACTAACCGAGCTATTCAAACACGGCGGCGAAGAACTGATAACGAACATGCATCAGCTTCTTTGCAAAATATGGTCGGACGAAAGCATGCCCAACGATTGGAATTTAAATGTACTCTGCCCAATCCACAAAAAGGGTGACCCCACAATCTGCACCAACTACCGTGGGATAAGCCTCCTTGTCATCGCGTATAAGGTTCTGTCGAGCGTATTGTGTGAAAGATTAAAGCCCACCGTCAACAAACTGATTTTACCTTATCAATGTGGCTTTAGACCTGGAAAATCAACAACCGACCAGATATTCACCTTGTGCCAAAATTTGGAACAGACCCGTGAGAATAGATTCGACACACACCACCTCTTCGTCGATTTCAAAGCTGCTTTCGACAGCACGAAATGGAGCTGCCTTTATGCCTCGATGTCTGAATTTGGTATTCCGGCAAAACTAATATGGCTGTGTAAGTTGACGTTGAGCAACACCAAAAGCTCCGTCGGGATCGGGAAGGACTTCTCCGAGCCGTTCGATGCCAAACGAGGTTTCAGACAAGGCGACTCCCTATCGCGCGACTTTTTCAACCTGCTGCTGGAGAAAATATTTCGAGCTGCAGAACTTAATCGAGCAGGTACATTTTTTATAAGAGTGTACAGCTGCTGGCATATGCCGATGATATCTTTGGCCTCAGCACCCGCGCCGTTAATTTTGCTTTCTCCAGACTGAACAAGGAAGCAAAGCAAATGGGTCTAACAGTGAACGAGTGCAAGACGAAATATTTCCTGTCATCAAACAAACAGCCGTCGCACTCGCGACTTGGCTCTCACGTCAGTGTTGACAGTCATAACTTTGAAGTCGTAGATAATTTTGTCTATCTTGGAACCAGTGTAAACACCACCAACAATGTCAGCCTGGAAATCTAAAGCAGGATAACTCTTGCCAACAGGTGCTACTTCGGACTGAGTAGGTAATTTAAAAGTAAAGTCCTCTCTCAACGAACAAAAACTAAACTCTATAAGTCGCTCATTATTCCCGTCCTGCTATATGGTGCAGAGGCTTGGACGATGACAACAACTGATGAGTTGACGTTGCGAGTTTTCGAGAGAAAAGTTCTGCGGAAGATTTACGGTCCTTTGCGCGTTGGCCACGGCGAATATCGCATTCGATGGAACGATGAGCTGTATGAGATATATGACGACATTGTCATAGTTCAGTGAATTAAAAGACAGCGGCTACGAATGGGCGAAAACGCTCTAGCTCTGAAAGTATTCGACGCTGTACCCGCCGGGGGAAGCAGGGGAAGAGAAAGACCCCCACTCCGCTGGAATGACCAGGTGGAGAAGGACCTGGCTTCGCTTGGAATATCCAATTGGCGCCACGTAGCGAAAAGAAGAAACGACTGGCGCGCTGTTGTTAACTCGGCTATAATCGCGTAAGCGGTCTCTACGCCAATTAAGAAGAAGAAGATATTAACAAAACTTTCAATGCCCAAAGCAAATATATAAGTACATCTATCAATAAATAATTTTCAAACCTTCTTTAATTAAATATTTAGGTAATAATATAACCCTTACTTTATTATATAGTTCAAAAGATTTTCTGGAATTTATCATGAAATATTATATCTCAATTTGTACATACATTTTTACTTAAATACCTTGATATCAAATACATACACATGTCTATGGAGAAATTATATGCAGAGTCATTTGCGCAAGTAAATACAAGAATATGTAAGCGTACCTTTCGAAACACTGAAATTAGCATCATATTTTTTAATTTAACACCGAAAAAGCTGAATTTTGCTATTTTTGAGTCTCCTGATGTTAAATGTTGATGACATCCTCTAATCGTGACGAGTACGTTTCGACAATTGTCACACCATTTTCTGCGCAAAGTAGCGAAGAAGTAATTACTAGTAAAGCAGCGAATTGAAAGAACAATAGAAACCAATAATTGGCATCGCCCGACAATTTGAAATTCACGAAAGTTGAACGAGGAGAGCAGAAAAGTTGAAATAAGATAGATATATCTATAATAATAATTATTTTTTACATTTCTAATTGTTTGCTTTGAATTAATTTATGTTTTTGTAAAACTTTTTGAATATTCTCTAAATATTGTTAAAGATAAATGTTTATTTATAAGTGAAGATTTGGAGTTGTAACAGTGCATTGCATAATTGGACAGACAAGCAATACTCACATTCAACATTATGGAATTGCTACAAGCATACGTTAGGTAGATATTTCTACTAATGTACTTATGTATATAAAGTTGCGGACGGAGTTGCAAAAAAGACGGTTGTTGCACTGTGAATATGAGATAAATGAGGATGATGAAAATGGCGAATCAGTTAGTTCTTACGAAGATGTACGAAACACCAATTTTACCGCTGCTGTGTCACCGGCAGATAGATATAGTATTTTTACGTTTAATCACATACAAGAAAGCTTACTAAAATTTAGTAGTGACGATAATACGATATTCAGCAATGGATAAATTAATTTGAGGAGAATGCATTATTAGTAGTATGTGTGCAGAAATGTATACACCCAACTCTTTTTTTACAGGGTTTCTTTTTACGAATGTCAATTATGGGATTATGGATTTGAAGTTACACAGTTGAAAAAAAAAAATTTTTGTAAAAAATATTTAATTTACTACGGTTTCAAAATCACTGTCTTGTAATTAAGTTTGTTTTTACCACACTTAGGCCCATTTCTGAAATTAACATACATAGTAGTAACTGGGAAATCTCCTTAAGGTTGGTACGCAGCTCTCAAGTAATTGCTCAAGAAAAAAAATACATTATTTCTCAAGTAATTTTGGCAGCTGGTTACGCATTGTGAATGATCTACATTAGAAGAGCAAGAGAGAATAAACAAAGAAAACAAACTTTGTGCGTAATATGTATGTGTGTATGTATATGGTAACATAAATATTTTCATTGAGATTTAAGAAATGTTGTTGATGATTGGTAGGTTTTATACAACATTTCAAAATGGAATATACTTCATAATAAAGATTTCAACTAATTTAGGATGAATTTGACGATTACTTCGAATTTCCTTCAAGAAACAATTGTTGATTTGATGTTTCTTCGCAAAACCAGGTTTGCCATATTCACATTTAACTGAAAAAAAGTATCAAAAATTAGTACTAGATTTCTTGAGAGCTGCGTACTAGCACAAGTAAATTTATCGCAGGAAAGTTTCTTGACCGTTTCTTAAGCGTTTTTTTATATGAAGTTTTTACGTTTCTTGAGAGCTGCGTACTAAGCTTAAAAAAAAAAACAAATCGCTATTAACCGAAAATATATAAAGTGCCATAACTCTGCATTAAATTAAGATATAAATTTCTTTCATACTTCTATGTCACGATGTGAAAATCAGCAATTACAATAGCTGGAAGATGATAATCAATGAAATAAAATGATGGACGATTCGATAGCTACTTCGTATATGTGATACGAACAAAAATTACATTGCCGAAGACGTTTTACATCGTATTCGATACGCATTGTAAATAAGCAAATTCCCGTTGAGATTCTAGTGGTATGATATCAATTCTACCTGTCTTACATTGAAAAAACTTAGAAAAATCGAAAATAAATGATTTTTATTTTATCGTAAATTCAAAAACACATAATTTCACAGGACAACGCCTGCGGGGTCAGCTAGTAACAAAATATACGTGTATGTGTATATGTGTGGGCACACTAAGAAGATGCATCACATCTGGCAGCACTGTTTTTCAGTTATTCTGGCAGCATTATTTTTCTATTACTTCATTCTCTGTATATTCTTGGAAATTTACAGTTTCCAACTGAATTCCTATTCTTAGACTCAAAAACTCATGGCAACCACTGGCCTTTTTCTCCCGCAAGCTCAGTCCAGCAGAGACCAGATACTCCACGTACGATCGTGAACTTCTAGCCATCTTTGCCGCCATCAAGTTTTTCAAGCACATTCTCGAGGGAAGAAACTTCAACTCACTATGTTGTCGGGCGTCATCCTTTCATTTGTTAGCTTTCCTATGGTGCCTCTCTCCACTACATACCTCGAGCAGGAGACTTAGATGTGCTCTGCATTTTCTGTGGCATTTCCGCAGAAGGAACATTGTGTTTCGTCATCGTGGCAAAATTTGTGCAGGTATTCCTTGAAACAGCCAATGTGTTACATTGTTGTCTGTCAATCCAGGCCAGTACATTCTTATTTAGTCTATATATCCATCTTCCATTGCTTTTGCCACTCATCGAGACTTGTCTTCCTCTCCTTTTTGCGGTTGTCGGCCGTTAGGCGCCTATTTATGGCTTTTGTTTTATAATAGACTCTACTTAACTTAGAGGTCATTATATCCGGTGACATAAGATCAGATATGAGAGCAATCGCCTCATGCGACACCGTTCTAAACGCACAGGCAACTCTAAGGGCGCATAAAATAGACACAGCCGTTGCCTTAATGACACAGGTTTTTCGACACAGGGCTGCAACCATATCGAAGCTGCTTACATAAGCATTGACTGGCTAACTTTGGGGAGCAGAGCTCTCCTACTTTGGCTTGGGCAACCAATGTTTGCCATGATTCTCGACAGGACCGCAGTCACTGTAGCCGCCTTACATTTTACATCTGCTGCCCTATAGTTTCTTCCAAACTTTCGGGTAAACTCCTTTATTTAGACATCGCGTGTAGAGTTCGGTGAAAACCCTCTTGCTACGGTTGATGGCAATTTTCATTGCCTTGTTCGGAATGCCATCAAGTCCTTGTGCCTTTGCGTTGGCAAATCTCTCTGCCACTTGCATTACCACCTTCTGATCGACTATTGAAGATTCCAGCACGGTTGTTATCGTTCTACTTGATTGAAGCTCTTGCGTTGGGAAAGCGTTTTCACCACCTTTTCTAGGAAGGTCGGAAGGGTTAGTTTTTGACTTTTACCCCTTCTGATTTTCGCCATCACTATTTTATACGTGTCACCTCGTCCACCTTTTCACATAGTCTTTTAAAACTTGAGGACTTACTTCTTTTGATAGCCTTCTTGAGTTCCTTACGTTATTTTTCAAGCTTCTCGCAGTCTTGTATGGTGTGGCGTACCTTGGCTTCTTTGGCAGAAGCGTCTCACTTTATGACATTCGCTGATCTCCTCGTTCCACAAGTATGCGAGCCTTTGGGTTATGTTGTGCCTTTTCCTACCCATAGCATCATCTCAGGCTTTACTTATGTGCTTCGCAAGTTTTTCAGCATGTCGGTCAACGTTGACGGCACCATCTATGTAAGTTCCCATCCAACACAAGTTTGAAAAGTTCCTTATTCCACGTTTCCACCTTCCATCCTTTTCCTGCCTATGATCGAGTTTGTATTTGCTTGCGGATTGCCAGTAAAATGGCCAGGTGATCGCTGTGTGCTTAAAAGTCTCAAAAGTATTTTTACCGCCAGTATTGAGCAGCACGGCGTCTAACGTAGAAAACGCTTTGAGTAGAGCATTACCACGCCAGTTTGTGTAGCTACTACCCCATTCAATTGCCCTTGCGTTGAAGTCGCTTGCTATCTCTTGCTCGGCAGGGCAAGATCACATCACCCTTTCCCTCCAACCAGCGGTAGTACCAGCAAGTAGCACGTGGTGAGGGAAGATCAGAGTTACAGTTTTAAAATAGAAAAACGAGTCAAGCAGAAGAAAAGTACAGATCATATGAACTGCAGGTCTTAGCAATGATTCTTCCTCTTCTTTACTGGCGTAGACACCGCGGTTATATCCGAGTTAACAACAGCGCACCAGTCGTTTCTACTTTACGTAACGTGGTGAAATTCCAATCGGAATTCCTTCTCCACCTGGTCCTTCCACCGGAGTGGAGGTCTTCCTCTTCCTCTGATTCCTCCGGCGGATATTGCATCGAATACTTTCAGAGCTGGAGTGTTTTCGTCCATTCGGACAACATAACCTAGCGAGCTTAGCCGCTGGCTTTTAATTCGCTGAACTATGTCAATGTCGTCATATATCTCATACAGCTCATCGTTCCATCGAATTCGATATGCACAAAGGGCCGTAAATCTTTCGCAGAACCGTTCTCTCGTTTGTTTTTGTTCGTCGAGAGAGGACTTTACTTTTCAATTGCCTACTTAGCCCGAAGTAGCACCTGTTGGCAAGAGTTATTCTGCGTTGGATTTCGAGGCTGACATTGTAGTTGCTGTTAATACTTGTTCCAAGATAAATGAAATTATCTACGACGTCGAAGTAATGACTGTCAACAGTGACGTGGGGGTCTCCTCGCAAGTGCGACGTCTGTTTGTTTGATGAGAGGAGATATTTCGTCTTGCCCTCGGTCATTGGCAGACCCATTTTCTTTGCTTCCTTATTCAGTCAGGAGAAAGCAGAACTAACGGTGCGGGTGTTGAGGCCAATGATATCAATATCATCGAAATACGCCAACAGCTGTACACTCTTTTAGAAGATTGTACCTGCTCGATTAAACTAAGCAGCATAGGAGATAGCAGTGATTACGGCATTTAAAAAGTGGCGAATCTATTTGAAAGGAGTAAATTTTACGATAGTGACAGAAAAGAAGACGTACCCCCTCTAGTCACAAAGTGGGCCATATTTACTAAAATTTGACTACCGACTTGTACACAGGTCTGGAACTCAGATTAGAGGTGAAGATGATATGTAGTAGGTAGTAGGCATTGCTTATGGATGGATGAAAGCACTTAAATATTAGAAAAGGGTTCTTATGAAGATTTCAATATCGCTTATTGAATTTGGCAAATATCTCATCTAAGTAGTCGTTCTGTGTTCAATGCAATAGGACATAATACCTGTTCAAACAATGCGTAGACAGAAGCACTTTGCTGCCCGTAGAACACAAGAGCGAGTATAGAAATTATATATTATTATGTAGCTCAGAAAGTTGTTCCAATTGTAACTAGTTGTGTAGAGTTCATTGTAGCAAACGCAAAAATGGGCAAGAAAGTGGGCTTCTATACCCCGCTTCCTGAAGATGATTAACCGTTAGGCACCTATCAGTTAGACCATTTAGGACTTTTGACGGCTACTGCAAAGCATTATACCCACATTTTATCAGTTGTAGACATTCTCCAAATATGTCTGTTTACATACAAGAAAAGAAACTACTATTGCGTCAGCAGTGATTGATAGGTTACGTAAACAAGCTGCAATTTTTGGAAACCCAAGAAGAATAATCACGCACAGAGGAGCCAACTCAAACTTTTTAAGACTATTGCAATAAACAGGGAATACAGCATATCTATAAAACGACGGCTGTGGTTAGGGAAAATGGACAGGTAGAGCGCGAAGGGCAATTCAAATGTTGACGAAACTTTCTTTGAATAATGCACAAAAATATTTCAACATTTATAGGAATCGTAGCACAAAGGTGTCCTCATTAAAGCTGCTAACAGCTTAACATGCGTGTAGAAAATCAGGCAGACTTGGGTAATTACATTGAATAGCAATCAAAGAGCTAGAAATAGACTGTGTGCAGTGTAGAGAGAGAATACAGGAATAAAATCGAAACAACTTTAATGCAACGAGAAAAACTTAGCAACTGTATGAAGCAAACGAGCTAGTTAGTAGCTTAAAGCGTACAAATAGGGTCCTGCCATAAAGATTAAGAAAAAGTTTCTTATCGATTCAGGATGGCCAAGGGTGGGAGCGAAAAAGAGGCATACCAGAAGCTGAGGTGCATACCGTCAGTGACTTGCAACACTCACTTAAAAAACACAGCGATTAGCGCCAAGGAAACACAATGACACAGACAGTCGACACGCGGACGACCACTGAGTTCTTCAATCAAGTTAATATTACTCGCAATATATGACCAAGGTCAGATCAACTCGATTCATATTCAGCCCTATACTAATTATAAACTATTACAAGGAATAATTCTCCACTAAATTTTATTAAAATATCACACGTTTCGACCGACCTAAATGATTTAAAGTCCACTGGGTGACAGTCTGTCTATCCGTCCTTTGTATAAAAATTAAGATATCTTCAAGAAACTTAGTATTCCCCGGCAAAAAATACGAGTCATCCTCATTAGACTTCAAATAGATTATTGGCCAAGGCAACGGTACAATCCCCGAAGAAGAAATTTTTCCCACTTTGATCTTTGCAAGTTGAGAGAGTATACATTTTTTACATCTGAGCCCTTTAAAATTAAATTGAGTAAATAAGTCAAAAACAGTAGTATTTCAAGAGAGGCTTATCGTGAGTTAATTAACATATTCTAAAAGCATGCTTCAGAATAAAAGAAATGTACTACCCAACTTGTACGTACATATATAAGTATGTACATATGTACATAATATGATATTGTAAACAACTATAGTATAAAACATTTCAACCCATGTACTCTGTGACACATCTACAACTTGTTATTATATGAATCCATCAATGTTCAGCGGTATCCTATTTTTACCAGTTTTTCGAACTGAAAACATACTTTCGTAATTTAAAATGCATTAGATTTCAGCTGTGAATGTATAAGTAATCTTTTATTAATTCTTAAAGTTGTTTTCGTTTTTAATTAAATATGTCCTAATTTTAATGTGGAAATATTTGTAAAAAAGCTTAGTTCACAGTGTAATCTTCAAATTGCCAGTCCCAATCGGAGAAATCGTAATCCTGTAACAATAGTGCGAAACTTTCATTTTGTTGAGTTTAAAAATAAATATAAATAAAACTTACGTTTTGTTCATTATTTGATTTTTTATTAGATGATTTCTTCATTGTGCATACCATATAAGCCGAACCAGTGTTATGGCCAGTGCATTCGCATGTTTGATTACCCTTTGATATTGCACTTTGTACGACCCGCTTAGCAAAAATAGTTGCTAATCGTTTAATTGGACTTTTCTGTTTAACGCTGAAAACAGATCCCTCACTATCTAAAGCTAATTGCGCACATATCCCGAAGCTGCTATTTGAAACATGGAGCGTATGACGTAGTTCGCTACTACCTTCAGGGCTGCGATTCGAAAATACAAACTGTTTATCAAAACCATAAAAATTACGTATTTTACGAGGTTTCTCAACGGTAAATTCAGCGTTGGTGATAATATGTAAAGTAACTCCTTCGTCGCTCATATATTGTAATATGGATGAATAATCAAATCGCATTTGTTTCATGTCACACCGGCTACAAGATATTATTATAAACGTTTTTGAAACTCCTGTTCGGAAATTTAATCTAGAAGCTATGGAAATAGCATGCATCATATCACTTTTTGAAGTAGATCCATCATAACTGTTTGAGAAAGCTGTACTATGTTTTAGGTATTGACGTAATATATAAGTACTGTTGATAAAAACAACATTGTCTTTTGAAATTGTTCGGGGATAATCAAAAGGTGGTAGTTGCGAACCATACGCTATGACGGCATATCTAAGAAATAAAATAAACGTATATATTCTTAAGTGGCAATTTGACCGTGTCACGAATTTACCTGCTGTTAATAAATCTTTGGCTATATAATTGTTCCTCGAGGGCTGAAACTATTGAATTCTCCAAGCTGAATGTATTGCACTCGTTTGCTTCAACTAAAAAGACTATATCGCTGCTATGAGACTCATTATTTATGTTATATTCCATAAAAGAGCTTTCAGGAACATAGACACCATTATTAATTTCGCACCTAGAAAAATAAGTCATTAGCATGGCTAAAATGTAAATATTGCTAAAAACTTATAATATGTTAAAGGTTAACTATGCTATGAATGTTCATAAAGTTATTTCTATATAAAGTTTATTACATTTGCACAAACCTGCAATGATCATACCATAAATTCAACCAACCAAATTATTTTTAAGGAAAGGCTAACTTCGGGTGCATCCGAAAATTTTATAATCTCGCAAATGGTCAAACTCGTATTAAAAAATTTGATATAAAATAATTAAGAAATGGATAAATTCGCTTGTATCCGAGTATTTTACAATCTCACAAAAAAATTGAAGTGTTGTCAACTATTTTATTCAACAAGTAAGGATCTAGTTGGGATCGAAGATGGGGGAAATACCATGAAATGTTGACACAACTGTATATTAGAGTGTTGTAAAAGAATTAAATATTCATTATTTTTCGAAACCTTGAATGATCCATCTTATTTGGGATCTTATTAACTGAAGTTATAGGTCATAGACTCATTTGGTATCATTACTATTGTATATTTTGTTTCGTCTCTGCTATACTTACATTTAAACTAAATTATACATATGAGACCAATACACATTGTTATATCTCACATATTGACTGTTGTCCACATATTCAGTATTTATGCGTTTTTTAGACATATGGAACACACTATGAGGACACTACTTGTGTAACGTTTCTATGTTAATTTTTTGTAAAGTTTGTACTACATAATCCGTCAGGTCAATATGACAGAATTATACTCTATTGCAACATATTGCGGGAGTGTACTAATGTTGCATATGAGTTCAGTATTCGTTATCCGGCACAACAATACAATACAATTGCTTACAATAATTTTTGGTATCTTGTTAACATACAGGGTTTCTCCGGAGAGTAACTGGACTGAGTTGATTTGGAAAAAAAAAAACTGAACTAATCCTTAGAATTCTTTAAAAACTTTCAAAATAGGCTCTTTCTGCGTCGATGCAGCACTGCCAGTTCTATTTCCAAGCATTTAAGGCGTTACGGAAGGCATTCCCCTGAGTAGCCTTGAGAGCCGAAGTGCATGCTGCTTGGATCCCTTCTGCCGGCGTGTGCCACTCGGAAGATTGTCTTTGTGTCTCGGGATCATACTGTCAGTACGTTAGTCAAAAATTGGGGGTCACATGTGTGAAATGTTCAAATTGGCACACTTCCACTCGCCGCAATTTCTGGTCGTCAGTGAGCACTTTTAGGACGATTTTCGCGGACAGCTTGCGTACATTCAAGTGCTTCTTCCCAATGTCATGAAACACAGATTTTGATAAATTTAACATCTGTGCAATTAAACTAATACTTAGTCTCCGGAATAGCCTCTCATTGGCCTTTTCAGGAAATGAAACAAAGAAAGTCTAGGGGGTGCGCATCGGGGCTGTAGAAAGGCGGTGTGAGCCGGGGCGTTGTCGTGGTGCAACTTCCAATCGGCTTCGATGTCTTGTCAGACCCGACATAGCTTTCGCTTGAGTCTCTTGAGGACTTCCACGTAAAACTTGGCGTTGATGGTTTGTCCAGGAGGAACAAATTCCTGGCGGACTATGGCTTTGATGTTAAAAAATACCATGAGCATCGTTTTCACTTTGGATTTGCACATTCATCAACGACTTCTTTCCGGTCCTCCAAAAAGGCCTGGTGCCACCGATGCACACTATTTCTTGGCAAGCCTGGTTAATCATATCAAACGTCTTCGTCGCAGATTTGCCAAGTTTCACACAGAATTTAATCGCGTATCTCTGCTCTAACGAACGCTGTACCACTCACAGAAATACGTCGCGCGAAAATGTTTGTCCTGACTCTCCAGGTGCTCGGAGACAACTGACCAGCCGTTCGTTCGTTAGCTAGGAACGCTTTCTACCAAATCCAGTTGGTGCGCGCACGCTTCAAAGTACAGTCACGGAAAATCAGTCCTATTACTTTCCGGACAAATCCTGTATGTATACTTACTTAATTTTAGAAATATATTTTAACCAAAGGGAAGAAATATGATATATTGGGTAAACGAGGAAGATGAAGGGAAGAGTCAACATACTCACTAATCCATATCTTTAGTACGTAAACTGGAAGTGCAGAAATCAGTAAATTAGGATATGACTATGACAGGACGTATGAACTACAAGTTTTAGCTTAAGTGTTATTTTTATAACCGATATATTAGTTTTGCCTTACAATACTTAAATTTGGTATAGTGGATCAAAGTATATAGTAGTCTTGTCCTCTGCAAGGTTTAAATACATGTCTCCCATCATAAAATGTTAAAAATGAGATAATTATCTAACAAAAATTTTAAAAAGTATTTAATGGAGCCTTCATGATTATGCAACAGGTTTGTAAATGGCTCGCTATGAAATAGCCTTGCGACCACTGCGCTTTTTTAGTTAATTCTCTTAATTTTGCTAAAATCGTGTAAATATGTCCTCTTGGTGGATCACTCTAGAGAATAATAGGTGTTCAAATTGAACATGTTCTTTGCTACCAAAGGACGGGCAACAACATTATATTTAAACCTTTTATACAAGGTCTGTCGCAAAAGAAGCAGAACTTTTAAAATATAACTGTTTCTGGTGGCGCCACCTATTGGTGGGTATATGAAATAAAAAGTTTGATCTCTTGTTGACATTTCGTAAAAATTTTAAGACAATTGGATAACTACAATCGATGTTATCGATCAACAAGTGACAGCAGCTTTTGGTCATCGGTCGTAAAATGCAAAGAGCAAATATTAAATTTTGTTTTAAACTTGAGAAAACGTTTACTGAAACATTTCAAATGATGAGAAAAGTTTATGGTGATCAGTGCCCATCCCGTAGTAATGTGCATGCGTGGTTTAAGCGATTCCAAGAAGGTCGTGAGGACCTCTGTGACGATCAGAAGTCGGTCGTCTTTAGAAGACAAAAATAAAGACAATGCTGATTTGTTTTTACGATTCCGAGGGTATTGTACACCGAGAGTTCGTCCCACCTGGCTTGGTGTTATGAAGCGTATTTTGTCACGTATTCGTCGTGCTCGACCACAATACCGTGAGGCAGGGTCCTGGCGCCTGTTGCACTATAATGTGCCGCGTCATCGGTCGACGCTTGTCACCGATTTTTTAAAAACTACATATTAACCATTAATCACTCACCCTACTCACCTGATCTGGCACCCTGTGATTTTTACCTATTTGGAAAACTTCATTTGCCCATAAAAGGACACTGGTTTCACGACATTTCAGCTATCCAAAATGCGACGACCGATATTCTCAAGAGCATTCCGAAAAATGGCCTTAAACACTCATTTGAAATGCTAATTGAACGGGCTAAACGCTGTATCGAAGCACAAGGAAACTACTTTGAATAAAAAAATATAACTTTTGCAAAAAACTAATTTTTTGTTGTTTTTTTAGCAGTCCTGTTTCTTTTGCGACAGACCTTGTATATTTCACAAATGTTAAATAAGATAAGAAAAATCTTACTATTGATATAGTCCACATATACGAGGGCTGCTATATATATTCTGGCCTAGGGCAACACTAAGTGTTGCCAGGTGCAATCTGACATTTCCATTGGAAAGTTTGACATTTTTTAGCATAACATCACTCAGAACGTTTTGTCATTTAATCGTGAATTGTTTTATTTACAGCGAATTAAAAAAATCATCTCGGCCAAAAAATGGAGTTAACTCGTGAACATTTTCGTGCGATCATTTTTCACAACTTTCAACGTGGATTAACACGACAAGAGTGCATCGATGAACTAAAATCTTTGTATGGTTATGAAGCACCATCCTATAGCACTGTGAAAAACTGGTACAACGAATTCAATCGTGGCCGACGCTCGCTCAAAGACGAATTCCGTGAAGGTCGTCCAAAAACAGCCGTTGTGCCAGAAAACATCGATGCCGAACGTGAACTGATAATGCAAGACCGTCATGTAACATACCTTCAGATAGAGGCATGCCTATGCATTTCCCCCACCAGCATACAGTCTGGTTCACTTGATTAGAGGCAACAATTTTTGTGAAAGAAACTGTTGATTAAAGTATCTATATTTGATCTTTCAACAAATAGTTTTCTGCTAACTCAAGCTAAGACTGTACTGGTTTAAAAATACAAACACATCGAAATATTATTTCAGCTAACGGTATTTCGTAACGGTAAAAGTTCGGCAGCTGCAATATTCTGCTTAATTTATTGGTTCACTTGAATAGAGGCACTTAGTTTGCCTACATCATTTGCGCAATAAAAGTGTGAAACTAAATTTTTTTTTTAAGCATTCATTGTGTTAAGTCGTAAACTTTTAAATTCGAACAAAATGGGAAAGCGGAAAAGTTTATCAGAGCGAGAAAAAGGACAAATTGATATATTGAGCTCTGAAGGACTTTCGAATCGCCAAATTGCCAAAAAGATTGGTCGAAGCCCAAATGTTGTTGATCATTATGTGAAAAAGAGTGCCTCCTACGGTAAGAGCTAAAAAGGTAGGACTGCGATGGCTTTAACACCAAAGGAAACCCGGAAAGTCCTTAGGATTGCATCCAATTCCGCACTTTTAACATCAAAAATTATAAAATTAGCTGATGTTGCAGCTAGCAAATCTACAGTTAGAAGGGCTATTCTGAAAGCACCACATCTGAAATATACAAAATTACAAAAAAACCGCCTTTGAATACACTTCGCAAGCAACGTCGCCTCGATTTTGCAAGAGACCACATGGCTTGGAATTCTGTCACAAATAACGACCGTGGTGAATGGAAAAAAGTTGTATTTAGTGACGAAAAGAAATTTAATCTGGATGGGCCGGATGTATACAATTACTATTTCCATGATTTAAGAAAGGAGGAGAAGTACTTGAGTCGCCATCACAGCCGTGAAGGTGGACTTATGGTATGGGGAGCAATATCGTACTATGGCACATTCGAGCTGAGAAGTGTAGACTCCAGAATTACGGGAAACAGCTATAAAACGATATTGGAATCATATTTTCCAGAGATGCGGGAAATATTTGGACCAATTCCATGGATCTTTCAACAAGATAATGCTCCTGTTCACACTGCAAGATTGGTCAAAGCTTGGATGGCGTCCCAAAACATTGAAACCTTAGCATGGCGCCCGTATTCCCCAGATCTCAACATTATAGAAAATGTATGGGGATGGCTAACTCGTAAGGTTTATGAGAACGGACAACAATTTAAATACAAAAATGATTTAATTCGAAGCATTAAAGCGGCCTGGTATGAAATTTCGCTAGTCTATCTCGAGAGTTTGTACAAATCCATTCCCCAACGTGTTTATGAAGTAATTTACAAACAAGGTGGCAGCACAAAATATTAATCTTTAAAAACTAATGGTTAAAAAACTTTGTTCTTGTATCTATTTATATATTTTTTCTAAATTTGTAAGTGCCTCTATTCAAGTGAACCAATAAATCAAGCAGAATATTGCAGCTGCCGAACTTTTACCGCTACGAAATACCGTTAGCTGAAATAATATTTCGATGTATTTGTATTTTTAAACCAGTACAGTCTTAGCTTGAGTTAGCAGAAGACTATTTGTTGAAAGATCAAATATAGAAACTTTAATCAACATTTTCTTTCACAAAAATTGTTGCCTCTAATCAAGTGAACCAGACTGTACATTCGATATTGCATGAACACCTGGCCGTAAAAAAGGTTTGTTCTCGTTGGATCCCGCACAATTTGACAATCGCTCAAAAAAAGGCTCGTGTGGATTGGTGTAAAGAAATGCTGAAAAAATACGATCGCGGTGCTTCAGAAGACGTTCTGTACTATGATACAGTCACAAGTCTCTAAAATTGAGACTTTAAATTTGAGACAATTTTTGTGACCTGAGACGATTTTGCAATTCAGTACGTGACAGTCACAAAAATCTCTCAATTGAAAACTTTTACATTTCATTATTTTTGAGATGTATTTATATTCTAAATGAAAATAAACATGTCGATAAAAATATTAAGTTGAATTTTTTCTAACATAGTCAAAAAAGCATAATGCTACTAATAAAAATAAAAATATATATTGACTTTGTTTCAGAATAGTTACGAAATTTTAGTTGAAATTGATTTATTTTTAATTTTTCTTCGTGTTTTAGTTGTTCACAATATATAAAAATGCCAATCGATTAATACCTATGATGTTCTGTATAAATGACTTTTCAGTATACTATTCAAAATGGCAAACAAGAGTTATTTTTAGTTTTATGACCTGTTAACTACCAGATCACAAATTTGAGACAATATTTTGTGACTAATGACTAGAGACTGCTTACAGAATTGCGCTATTAGTGAATTAATTATTTATAGTTAGCTCTCTAGTAAATAAATAATATTAATAATTGATACAATTTAATTAAAATTAAGTAAGCATTTTCCTGATAATTAGCTAAAATGCTAGAAATGGTTAAAATTTTCCCACCACCATCTACTAATATATTGATTTTCAAACTTCCTTTTGACCTTACATCGGATATATTTTGTCAATATATAAGATATCTAAACAATATTTAATAACCTTAAATAGTTTATTATAGTATCTACAGTTTCAATGCCCAAGTTGTTCCATAAGTTATTTTTCATCGATATTCTCTGTTGACTTTGTACGCTTTGTCTATTTGTTAGTTATCTTTTAAAAGTGCATGTAAATATATTTATAATGTTTTCAGACTTAATGCCAAAAAAGTAAATGAAATCTGTCCAAACGTTTCTCTAGCTAATATCTAATTTAGGTGTTTTGCCAGCACCTAAAAAGATTTCCCTGGTTTTTATTCTTGCAAAGTTCAAGAACAAAACAAAAACATCACTCCTTCTTTTAGAGAGAGCACTTCTCTCTAAAGTTTCATGACATTTCATCAAATCGTTCTAAAGCAATTAGTTATAGACTAATGTTATTTCTGCTTTTTGTTTCCAATGGAAAAAGGGAATTTCGATATGTTAAGCTCTCCAGTTAAACATTTTTTTAGGCTAATATGTACGATATTTTAAAGAAATTAAGAAAAAAATTAATTGAGCGGTTAAGGAAATATTTACCTAACAATTCAATTAATTTTTTTCTTAAACACTAGCTGAATAAGTTATGAATAAAATCTTCCTACTTCACATTTTTCGTCCTATTACGGAAAGTTTCTGGAGTTTCTCATAAATGCGAAAAACCTTTACGTATTTGCTGCTTTGTGTTTCCAGAACCCGTCACTTAAATGTCGACTAAGATACCCATTTCTTTTCTCAGTTTGAGTTGAATTAATTTCTTGGTTGTTTCGACAATTTCTTTACTTCTCCACGAACTTGACAGTTTTAATTGGTAGCCTGCAGGCGATATGAATTAAGCTCTCGAAACAGCGTACCCAAGCATGTAATGTTGATAATCCATATTCGGACAAATATTCCTTTTGTTGCAGCAGCCGAACCAAATTCAAATTGTTCATTAATCTTCGAGTCACCATACAAATTCCGGAAGCCAGTGATGATGAGTGTGCTTTGGCATTCAATACTTTTCCTCTTAACATTTTCAACATCTACCCTCACTAAGGCCGCTTACTCTTCCTCGAAAATTATTTTCACTGGTCTGCAGAAAACATTGCCGGTAAGTAGAGTGGCCACTACTATCATCACACCCTCAAGCCCTATATTATGCATTGAAAATTAACTTCAACTGAACGCTTAGTTCAGTTATCATTAGGGTAATACTCCATTCCATCGTAGCTCGGATTAATATTGGAATTTCGTTCTTTAGCACAATATTTCATTAATTTATAAGAGCTTTTTGTGTAACCTCCATCTACAAATAGAGCAAAAGCTTCCTCAGTCGTGTAAGGAATATGGGTTCTATTGTCAACATCCAAGGTTATAATCATTTTTGAAGCAGATTCTGAGCTCAACTTTGAAACAACTGCATTCCTTTTTTCAACATTGTAAAGATATACGAGCGTTGCTACCATTAACTTTTCGAGCGGGGTCTCATCAACGACGATGAAATTGTTTTCGTCTTGAGCACTCTGGAAAAGGTTTTTGTTTACGTCGACCATTGGTTGCTTTAGGAAAAATTAGATCTTAATCCAACCATTATTTACTTAGCCTTTTAAACAATACCATGATCTTGTGACTCGTTCCACCAATTTAGTAACAAAATTTCTTTATTATTTTAAAATTTAAATCTTTACTCTTTACTTTACTAAAAAAAGCAAAAAACAATAATCCATTGACTTGTTAGCTGTAAAAAAAACACAAACAGATGTGGCGGGATTCGACAATTTATGATTTCGGTAAAACGCCGCCAAATTGGCCATTTCTCCTACCGTGCGATGGCGATAACTCAAAGGTGAATACACCAGGTAGCACCCGCGTAAGTCAAAATATATATGCGCTGAATTTGCTTCGGTTGCAGGAGAGAGGCTCCGTCGCTGAGTACTGGCATTCAATTCGGTGGATGAATGTTTAGCGACAATCCGTATCAAAGCGGATTTCATCAACATATCGCTAATATGCGCCCACGACCCGACGGGAAGAGAAAGACGATTTCACCAAAGAGGTATTCTATGAGCGCTTGGAGCGCACATATGAAAGCTGCCTCCGCCACGCTGTCAAAATCGTGCTTGGTAGCTTTAGCACCTGGATGGGCAAAGAAGGTATCTTTGTTGCAACGAAAATACGCACCCACCTCTGTGGAGCAAAAACCACACTTTCACTCCTGCTCTCAGAGAGCAGTTATCAGCAACTCGGTGTAAGGGAACTGTAGGACAACATTGCAAGCTCCTTACGTATAGCTGCAAACAAAACCATTGGTTTTCGGAAAAGGGAAAGGAATAGGTGGTGCGATGAGGAAAACAGTGTGACAGTGGCGAGACACACAACACACGGCCTACCTCGCAACAGTACAATCGACCACAATACGTGCGGGATGGGATAGACACCGAGGGTTGAAGACCTCCAGAGATGATCTAGTAACTAATGCCCAGAGCCCGACGATTGGAACTTAAAAAAATAAGACTCCACAAACTGCGGCAACTACTGTGGGATACAACAGTGAATACATAGTTCCATCGATCATACAGTGTGAAAAATTAAAGCCCAACCTCAAGAAGTCAGTGTGGTTTTAGGCCTGGAAAATAAACAACCGATGGGATATTCCCCATGCGCCAAATCTTGGAAAAGACCCGTGAAAAGAGCATCGCCACATACCACTTCTTCGTTGATTTCAACGCTGTTTGTGGCAGCACAAAAAATAACTGCCTTTATGCCAATATATCTGAATTTGGTATTTCCGCCAAACTCAACTGACGTTGAGCAATACCAAAAGCTTCTATCTATAAGAGTATACAGCTGTTGGCGTATGCTGACGATTTTGAAATCATTGCCCTCAACAACCTCGACGTTAGTTCTACTTTCTCCAGACTGGAAAAGAAAGCGAAGCAAATGGGTCTGGTAGTGAACGCGGGCAGGTGACTTGTGAAAACAGTTCAATTCTGAGGGGAAGTTGCGTCAATTAGCGGGGCTAAGCAAAATGTTAAAATTAATTTCTATTTTTGAGATAAGTTTCTAAAACTTTTGGACTTTTATTTAATATTGATCAGCTGCAAAATTTAATATACACAGCCATTTTTGAATATTGTAAAAATTAGAAATTTCATTAACTCACGTTTAATTTACGGTATGTAGAAGCAACAGTTTTATTCAACGAAGTACAAGTTATTGCAGAAAAATTTAACATAAAAGTACACCACTGGGCGTTTGAAATTATGTTTGTTCAAACGAATTAATAGATATCATTCTAAATTTATTAGCAGCAAAAGAGATGTTGCTAACACTTCCTGTGTCGGAAGGTAGTGGAAAGCCCTGTAGCCCTAATTGAAACTTATTCAAACCTACCTGCGCACTACTATGTGTGAAGAAAGACTAAAAGACTTGGTAACATTGAAAATGAAGTGGCACAAGCTCTTGACACTAAAACGGTTGTGCGTGATTTTTCTAGCGGTTTTCTATAATCGTTATTCGAGGATTTTGTGAATGAATTGTTTGATATCCTATTAACTTATATTATAGTTCATAGGCATATTAGCCATAATTTTTACTGCCGAGTGACATAAAATTAATTTATATATTCAGCTATATGTACTATATATGTATGTATGTATGTATATACCATAAACTAAACCAAAAATTTAATGTATTGTAATTACTTATGAGAGAAAAGTAAAACAGTTTAGCGGACATCAATGAATTACTATATCAACCAGTAGAGATAGACTAATTTTGACAGCTCGTGGTGGTCATCTTTGTATACGGATTTATGTAAAATTTTATCAGTGTGTTCAAGACCGCAAATATCATGTGATTTAACGCCTCTATAATTTTTCTGAAATAAAACATTTACGCCAATCAACCAGCAATGCTCAAGGAGCTATATTGATTGCATTACTTTGGATATTAAGGAGCTATGACAATGTGATAACTTCAAAAAATTCGATAGTTTATGTTTTCAAAAATATCATGAGAATATAGCAAGGTCGTATATTGAATAGCAGCGTTCCAAAGAACGACCGCTCAAAATTTCAAAATTGCTGACATCATAACTCAACGAGAAATTAACCGATCAAATTGAAATTGAGTATTCTTGAATATATTTATTATACAATGAGCTACTATCTTTTTGATTGGTTGAAAATTGTCTATTGTGCATAAAAACGACAATTTTTTACCTAATTTTTTTTCTGGACATCTCCATTTTGTTAATTTTTGATATTTTTTGCAAAATCGTACTAGGTCATTATATAGGAAATACCTACAACTTAAATAATCTTTTTGATTTTTTTCAGCTACTCTGTCGGCTGGAATCATGTCAACAGTTGGGGAGATTTTTTTTGCACCTCTGAAGGCAGCACTTAACTCCGTTATTTTTCAATATTTTTGTAAAAAACAAATTTTTAAATATAGCTGAAATATACCTTATTGTGTCCAAAAACTGCGAGACATTCTATAGAGTACTTTCTTTTAAAAACTCACGAAACTTTGGCACTTCACGCAAGCGAGTGTGCTCTCAGATATTTTTATCCTCACGTTAATTTTGTTCTTGGAATTTACATACATTCCTAATCTCACGTTACTGTTAGTAGTTGTGTAGTTTTTTACGACTCTAGGGTGAAATAGGTTCGCTAAGATAAAAGAAAGGAATAATCTCGAAATTCGCACGGTTCAAAGGCGTGCAAATATTTCGAGGTGGTAGCTAATCGTAATTTTAAGAAAAGTTGCAAGTTTTAATATTCGTTTTTCAAGAAAATTGTCAAATAATGGCATACATATTTTGGGTCTCATCCATTCATAGGCTATTCTTAATTAATTCTTAATTTCTTAGTTTCATTATTGAATTTTTGTTAATGTCTAAGCTATTTAGTTCTGTGGGAAGATCAATCGTATATTCTTTTTTATAACCTCATAAAGTGTTGTACCATAATCGAAAATATTGTGGTTTAATTTTAGTAAGACATTTTCTATACAAACATATGCGATATACTCTCCAAAGGAATTTAATGAAACGTATTGGGTATAAGGGCGAAAAATCAAGCAGGGCACATAGGAGCACTTTCTTCGAAACCGGGACAAAAGTGAGAATTACAAACTACAGCGATGCTACTCAAAAATTTATTTTTTTAGTACCTAAGTAACCGTACTACAATAAACCGATTAAATGGTTGATCTTCAGACCGCTATATTGCCACACATGTAGTCGGAACCTAGACTGCGTTCAGTACGCACGTTCATATTCTCGATACTCTCTATTATTTTCGAAATTGCAACCGGTGTTTTGTGTTGCGTGAAGTGAATTCTGGAAAATATTTGTTATGGATTCTGGACAACATGTATATATTTAATTTTATTAATATAAATATTAATTTAGCTAATGCATTCTTTTGTATTTTTTTGCGAAAACAATGAAATATTAGAAAAACGATTTTTTTTTTTACTTTTTAGAAATTATTGTTTTTGTTATAGTGTCGGGGGAGGGCGAGTTATAAATAAATTTTTTTACTAAACTACACGTTTTCTACTTATCATATAAGCTTAAACTTTTTCCTCATCTTTCCCGCGCTTAAAAAAAAGCACGTTGAATTAGGTTGGTCACTTGCATAAAATGAGTATTGCTTTTTATTTATTTATTTTAATTAAATACGGAAATTTAAGCAAATTATTCTAGACGGGTATATAAATGGTATAAGGGGGCTATCGAAACCGGTGTGAAAATCGGAAAATGGGCGTGGCACCGCCCACGTTTTACTGAAATCCCATATCTCGGAACCCGACAGACCGATTTCGACTAAATTTAGTATGAATTTAATATTTCTATATCACAGTGTGAAAATGAGCGACTTCCCATATAACACAATTTAAAATTCCATTTGATTCTTTCACTTTCCAGTACACAAATAAAGAAGTAATTAATTTAACGAAATAAAATTTTTCGGTAATAATTCTCTTAAAGTATTCCACCTTTTGACCAGAAATCGTCCAAATCCAGCCAAAAATGTTAAAGCTTCTAGGTACCGAATATGTGGATCGCGGTACCTGTAGTTGACTTTTGACCGAAAATATCTTTAAATGTGTGAGAGATGAAATTGAAATTCACACAGAATGCTTTACTGACAATAGTATTTCTTTGTATCAAAAATGGGTTGAATCGGTTCAAAACTTCTCTGAACTGCCATATATCTAATATAAAGGTTTTCAAGCTTCTAGTTCACTTTATGCTGGATATATTCGCCAATATTTCAGTCATCTCAATGAAAATTTCAGAACATGTTTTATTCATAACAGTGTATATTTGCGGCTAAAATAGATACAGTTGGCGAAAACTTGACCCTCCCCCCATATACCTATTACCAATATTTTCGTACTGGGTCTGGCAGTGAACGAGGGCAAAACGAAATATCTCCTGTCATCAAACAAACAGTCGTCGCACTCGCGACTTGGCTCTCACGTCACTGTTGACAGTCATAACCATGAAGTTGTAGATAATTTCGTCTATCTTGGAACCAGCGTAAACACCACCAACAATGTTAGCCTGGAAATCCAACGCAGGATTGCTCTTGCCAACAGGTGCTACTTCGGACTGAGTAGGCAATTGAAAAGGCAAAGTCCTCTCTCGATGTATGATCCTTTGTATGTATGGTTCGATGTATGGTCCTTTGCGCGTTAGCCACGGCGAATATCGCATTCGATGGAACGTTGAGCTGTACGAGATATACGACGACATTGACATAGTTCAGCGAATTAAAAGACAGCGGCTATGCTGGCTAGGTCATGTTGCCCGGATGGATGAAAACACTCCAGCTCTGAAAGTATTTGATGCAATACCCGCCGGGGGAAGCAGAGGAAGTGGAAGACCTCCACTCCCGTGGAAGGACCAAGTGGAGAAGGACCTGGCTTTGCTTGGAATATCCAATTGGCGCCACGTAGCGAAAAGAAGAAACGACTGGCGCGCCGTTGTTGATTTTGCTATAATCGCGTAAGCGGTGTCTTCGCCAATTAAGAAGATGAAGAATATTTTCGAACATCCACTTGGCCTTGCTTGATATGATTGGTGGTTGTATGTAAAGTACCTTAATGAAAACCAGGGAACATTTTTTTGAGGATGTGGCATATTAGTAGTATGTGGGATGAGGAAAAAGAGATAAAATGTGGTCGATACCCCCCCTACTCAAATATATTCAATATAAAATGCCCGGTTGCACCCGAATTTAGTCCTTTCTTCTTTGTTTTATTTTTATTTGAATATATTGCATTATTATATTCAGTCATGCATTTTTATTGATTTGAATATTGCTAAATATATTGACCACCTTCAGCGTTTATCCTCTTGTCATAGCGGAAAGACTTGAGGGGGGGTAAAGTTTTAAATTATATTAAAATAACGGAGTTACAGCGTTTTAAACGACCGGCTGTGATATCTGACTTTGAAACTTTTGAAACTTCAAATCGATTTTCCCGAAAACGTTATTTTTGAAGTTCGTGAAAATTAGAACTCAAAATGTACTGAACCGATTCTTTTAAAAAGTTGAACATTACTTCTTCACATAAATCAACAGGTAATCAGATGGAGTTTTTTCCATTTTTGTTTACTTTTTATTAGCAAATTAACAGCGATTTTTTGAGCTAAAATCGCGCTTTTTACTTCCAAGTGCTGCAAAAAATAGAAAAAAAAGGTGCGTGGAGTCCCTACGCGCGGATGAAGTTATACTTCTTAGTGATATTCCAAGAAATGCATATAATTTTATATGAAAGAAAACTAGAAAACTTAAATTCACATTTTATAAATTTATTATGCACATAAAATGAAGAATAAAGCAAAGTCTAAGCGGCAAGGGGTGACAATCGGCGGTCATTACTTTACTTATGCCATAGAACTTCTATTGCTACGAATATGGAAATGACAACGAAATAATGCAAATATGCATATTTCTAAATGTCATTAATTTCTTTGAAGAAATGAAAGGAATGAATGATCCTGAGAAGTATAGGGTTAACTTTTCAACGGCCAACGCAGAGCGTTTCAACCAAAAGGAATTCATTCATTAGAACCACCACGCAGAAGTCGTTTTATCCGTTGTAAGGGAATGATTTTCGAAGAAACATCATTTCTAATGTGCCATAAGACAAAATAAGAAATGAACTTCTTAACCTTACGCTGTCAGATAAAACGAAAAAATACTTCGTCATCGGAGGTCGATTTCCAAAAAATGGACCGACGCAGAGTATTTCAACCAAAGGTCACATAAAATAGTTGAGAATTCGCAGAAATGAAAGACAAAAGAAAGAAAAAGCAGTATAACTTCAATAATGCACAAGCATACAAACATACATATGCGCAGCAGCAGCAAGGAAAGAGTTAACAATCGGCGATCCATTGTATATTTCTTTCTGCATAACCAAACCATAATTAGGAGAACGCAATTCAAGTGTCAATGGTGGTATAGGTGGTAAGCGCTTGGAAAGTGACGACGAGCACGTTGGAGGTGCGCAGTTCGAATCCCAACAGAATTGATTTTTTAATTGAAATATGTCACCAACCAAAAATTGAAAGATTGTTCTACAAAAACAACAACAGCATAAGCATGGCAACATTGTGTTGTTGGTAGAAAAGCCGAGCTGTGCCGAAAGAAACGAACAAACAATCGCCGATTGTCACCGCTTCGCTTGCTGCTCGAACATCTTCGCAGACAAGGTTGCGTAGATTCATATTGAGCAAGGTTGCGCTTGAGCAAGGTTGCGTAGATTCATATTGAGCAAGGTTGTGCAACCTGAATCTATCGCAACCTTTTCCGAACTCGTATAAGAAGTATAACTTCAAAAAAATAATAACTCTTTCTGATTACCTCGAGAAATACATCACCTTTGAAACGCGTATCAATTTTTTTGTTTCAGATGATCCGGTAACGAGTTATAATGTTCATCGCTAAACCAGTTTTTTTCAAGGCGCTTCTGGAGATTCACCGTCACAGGCTTATTTATTAATAGTTTTCAGTGAACATTTTTTCTAATATACTTCAAAAGTTGTACAATAATATGCCTTTAAATTTAATAAAACTATATTACTCACGTCGCCGCAAAAAACACAAATATATCCTTTCTTTTTTTTGCCTTTAGAAATGTATAAACCTCCGGTTTAGATGTACACACAGCGCAAATACTATCCTAAGCCAAGGTGTCAAGATATCCTAACTGATCCCCTTCGATCGCCGGATGAGGTCGATGGTATTAAATACCTTCTCAGCGCATACTCTCTCTGCAGACGAGTAACCGACCATTTAAGGGGGGTTTGTGTGAGAAAAACGATAAGAGTAGCAAGGAGCACCTTGACAACTATTGCTACAGTACATAAATAATAACTCATCGAAATCCGGGACTATTCGCGAAATGCGACAAAGACGATCTTTAAGCCTTTAAGCTTTATGCGTCTGATCCCCTTTCTAATGAACTGCTAATTTTCAAAACCGACGATTTTTCGAAATTTTCATGTACCACTTGACGTGGTTTGACCCATATACATTATATACACACGCTAAGAAAAAAGTTCACTTTTTGACTATGTTACCGTTGATCTATACAAGTATAGATAAAATTTATATCGTTGGAAAGGAGAAGACGTGCAGAAGTACACAACATATGTCAACGGGAACACAAGTAAAAAAGCGTTGGTGCAAATTTATCGACCATAAAAACTATGGTACAAGCGTGGTGGCGTGTCATCACTGCTCGAAGTTACAATCGTACACAGAAATACATTTCGTCGCTGTTCTGTATAAGCTGCATATATTGGATAATTCTGTATCGTTTACGTCGGATTTGTGGTTGCGATTTTTATACTCTCGCAACAATATTGCTAAGGAGAGTATTATAGTTTTGTTCACATAACGGTTGTTTGTAAGTCCTAAAACTAAAAGAGTCAGATATAGGGTTATATGTACCAAAGTGATCAGTAGAGTCGAAATCCGGATGTCTGTCTGTCCGTCCGTCCGTCTGTCCGTCCGCCGTGCAAGCTGTAACTTGAGTAAAAATTGAGATATCATGATGAAACTTGGTACACGTATTCCTTGGCTCCATAAAAAGGTTAAGTTCGAAGATGGGCAAAATCGGCCCACTGCCACGCCCACAAAATGGCGGAAACCGAAAACCTATAAAGTGTCATTACTAAGCCATAAATAAAGATATTAAAGTGAAATTTGGCACAAAGAATCGCATTAGGGAGGGGCATGCTGGCCAACTGATCTGTGTTTTCTATAGCAAAAATGTTACTCAGACTGGGATCCCAGATTATAGATAAGTGAAGTTTACTCCTCAATGAGTTTGAAGGCTTTCTATAATTGTTGACTACGCTGGAATTAATATTCTCTAGAATTTTCTCTTCGAAGACGCAAAAAATATCAAACTCCTTGTAGTATGTACATACATATATTCGTCCTCATACTGCGTCCCTACTCCGCAGTAAATTTTGGACCGGCCGGTATAAATATACCAATATCAAAAGTTACTTCCACTTCAATGTGTTTTTTTTTCACAAACATTACTTGTAATTTGATATACGTTGAGAGTGAGAAAAGTGACAGAATTCAGTGTTACAACACGCACTGTCGAAACACATTTAAAAGTGGAAAACAAGTAAGGAAGGGCTAAGTTCGGGTGTCACCGAACATTTTATACTCTCGCATGATAAAGTGATAATCGAGATTTCATTATACGTCATTTACATATTTTTCAAATACCGTATTTTTGTAAAGTTTTATTCCGCTATCATCATTGGTTCCTAATGTACTATATATTATACAGAGAAGGCATCAGATGGAATTCAAAATAGCGTTATATTGGAAGAAGGCGTGGTTGTGAACCTATTTCACCCATATTTCGTACATGTCATCAGGGTGTTAAGAAAATAATATATACCGAATTTCATTGAAATCGGTCTAGTAGTTCCTGAGATATGGTTTTTGGTCCATAAGTGGGCGAGGCCACGCCCATTTTCAATTTTTAACAAAAGCCTGGGTGCAGCTTCCTTCTGCAATTTCTTCCGTAAAATTTAGTGTTTCTGACGTTTTTTGTTAGTCCGTTAAGGCACTTTTAGTGATTTTCAACATAACCTTTGTATGGGAGGTGGGCGTGGTTATTATCCGATTTTTTCCATTTTTGAACTGTATATGGAAATGCCTGAAGAAAACGACTCTGTAGAGTTTAGTTGACATAGCTATAGTAGTTTCCGAGATACGTACAAAAAACTTAGTAGGGGGCGGGGCCACGCCCACTTTTCCAAAGAAATCGCGTCCAAATATGCCACTCCCTAATGCGATCCTTTGTGCCAAATTTCACTTTAATATCTTTATTTATGGCTTAGTTATGACACTTTATAGGTTTTCGGCTTTCGCCATTTTGTGGGCGTGGCAGTGGGCTGATTTTGCCCATCTTTGAACTTAACCTTGTTATGAAGCCAATAAATACGTGTACCAAGTTTCATCATGATATCCTAATTTTACAGCTTACACGGCGGACGGACGGACGGACAGACAGACATCCGGATTTCAACTCTACTCGTCACCCTGATCACTTTGGTATATATAACCCTATATCTGACTCTTTTAGTTTTAGGACTTTCAAACAACCGTTATGTGAACAAAACTATAATACTCTCCTTAGCAACTTTGTTGCTAGAGTATAAAAACGCACTTAGATTCATTGCTATATTTTGTTTCTCGGAAATATGTATGTATATTAATTCAAGCTAATTAGCTCAAATATATTTAAAATAATAGTCATGCAAGGAAAATATAAACTGAAAGTACGGAAATTACGGTATGTTAAGAATATGAGGTTTAGACCAAGGTCTAGATCAATTTCAGAGCTAAACACATTACTTTAATAACCGATATATACGATCTGCTTTTGAGCAGTATACAAATTTCGACAAAAGAAAACATTGCTATTATATAAAAAAAATATATTATTTTTGAATCGGATCAATACCCCTTAGCCCCGATATACTTATTATAAAGTCTTTTGAACTTCTGGGTGACTTTGTATCGCATATATCGGTCAATATGTGAGTTATCCCAATGAAAATAAGAGAGCGTGTTTTACTCATTACGGTGTATCTTTGTGCTTAAAATAGATACATTTGAGCGAAGGCATAGTTTCTACATATATTATACAAGTTTAACTAATATTACGATTTTCGAACATCCGGCTGACTTTACTCTATATGCCTGGTTTTGCATCTTAAGGTTTTTCCCGAGTTTTGATCCTTGCAAGTTTCAAAAGTATAAAATGTTCGGTTGTACCCAAACTTAGGCCTTCTTTACTTATTCTACCTCTATTAGTTTTAGGTCGTCGAAATCGGGAATGGACTACAATCATAGTATGTGTATGACATATTTTATCTTAAATATAATATGAGTTAAAGCCTTACTATATTTCATTACCATTGTCCGACAAAGTTATAGTTAAATGCACATACATAGTTAAATAAAAAGAGATAGTATAAACTTAACTAAAGGGGCTAAATTTAATATGTTCTCTATATTACTTAGAAGCACATCAACCAGAGGAAGTTCTGAATTGATTGTATTAACTTTTGAAATTACTCATGTATGTGTATGTTTTCACTAAATTTTATGAAAGTAACTCACACAATGACAGACATATTCGGCATAAAGTCTTCTACATATACGTATTATATCTTTTATACGAGGGCTGATATATATATTCTGGCCTAGGGTAACACTAAGTGTTGCCAGGTGCAATCTGACATTTCCATTGGAAAGTTTGACATTTTTTAGCATAACATCACTCAGAACGTTTTGTCATTTAATCGTGAATTGTTTTATTTACAGCGAATTAAAAAATTCATCTCGGCCAAAAAATGAAATTAGCTCGTGAACATTTTCGTGCGATCATTTTTCACAAGTTTCGACGTGGATTATCACTACAAGAGTGCATCGATGAACTAAAATCTTTGTATGGCTATGAAGCACCATCCTATAGCACTCTGAAAAACTGGTACAACGAATTCAATCGTGGCCGACGCTCGCTCAAAGACGAATTCCGTGAAGGTCGTCCAAAAACAGCCGTTGTGCCAGAAAACATCGATGCCGTACGTGAACTGATAATGCAAGACCGTCATGTAACATACCTTCAGATAGAGGGATGCCTATGCATTTCTCCCACCAGCATACATTCGATATTGCATGAACACCTGGCCGTAAAAAAGGTTTGTTCTCGTGGGATCCCGCACAATTTGACAATCGCTCAAAAAAAGGCTCGTGTGGATTGGTGTAAAGAAATGCTGAAAAAATACGATCGCAGTGCTTCAAAAGACGTTTATAAGATCGTCACATGTAACGAATCATGGATCTATGCGTATGAGCTCGAAACAAAACAGCAATCGACAAAAAAAAAAATCATTTTCGTTGAAAAATATGCCTATTTACATTATTAGGCCAGAAATATATATATAGCAACCTACGTACGCACTATTTATATTCATTTTGTTTTATTGCTATAAAGACGTTATATTTCTATAAAATATTAAAACAATGTGTTTCCATTCCATTTATTTTTATGATTTCAAGGGTGTTGTCCACAAAGAATTTGTTCCACCCAGCCAAAATGTTGATGTGGTATTCTACCTCAGAGTTTTCAAGCGTTTAGAGAGCCGTATGCGACGTTTTCGGCCCGAATATCGCGAAGATGAAAGTTGGCGTTTGTTGAACGATTATGCGCCGTGTCATCGATCAATGCTTGTGACCGATTATTTGACCAAAAATCACATTTTAACAATTAATCACTCCCCGTATTCACCTGATATGGCACCGTGCGACTTCTTCCTTTTCGGAAAAATGCATTTGCCCATGAAAGGAAAGCGTTATGCAGACTGGAGGCCATTCAAAAGGCTTGCACCGGCATACTGGCGGCCATACCGGCCAACGAGCTAAAACACTCGTTCGACATGGTTTTGGACCGTGCAAACAGCTGTATTGACGCAGAAGGAGATTATTTTGAATAAAATGAATTGACTTTGCGGAAAGAATCATTGGTTTTGTTTTTGTTTTTTAGTCCTGTTTACTTTGGAAAGCTTCTTATAAAACCAATCATATAGAGTAAAGTCAGCCGTATGTTCGAAAATCCTGATATTAGTTATATAAGGGCTAGGCCAAGCTTTTGCTTAAATTTATCTATTTTAGGTACAAAGATATACTGTTTTGAGTAAAGTATGCTCTCTTATTTTCATTGGGATAACTCACATATTGGCCGCTATGTGTGTTACAAAATCTCCTTTAAGTTCGAAAATCTTTATATTAGGTATATGGGGGCTAAGGCAAGTATTTGTCCGATTCAACCTATATTTGACATACAAAAATGTCATTGTCAGAGAAGTACTGTAACTGATTTTCAATTACAAATCGATATTTTCAAACAAAAGTCAACTTTAGATACTGGGGTCCACATATTCCTAGGTACCTAGGGGCTTGAGCAGTTTTTGTTGGATTTGAACAATTTTCGGTTATGAGGTTGTATACACTAAAGGC
The DNA here is from genome assembly GCF_016617805.1 of Bactrocera tryoni. NCBI lineage: Eukaryota > Metazoa > Arthropoda > Insecta > Diptera > Tephritidae > Bactrocera > Bactrocera tryoni. The sequence goes on along the minus strand of NW_024395912.1, from coordinate 347,901 downwards.
GTTATTAGTGCAAAGTTTAATCCGGTTATATTAAGTGCTTCTTGAATTGTGTTCTGGAAAGTAAAAGAATCAAGTGGAATTCAAAATTGTGCTATAGGAAAAAGGGCGTGGTTATTGCCCGATTTCACTAATTTTAACAACGTCACATAGGAATATGAAAATAATACCACGTATCAAATTTTGTAAAGATCGGTCAGTTGAATCCTAAGATATGGGATTTCACCAAAAAGTAGGCGGTGCCACGTCTATCCTCCAATTTCTACCCGGCCCCTATAAAACCTTGTCGTACCATATCGGCGGTAAATTTTTATGTTTCTAGCGCATTTAGTAGTTGATTTATCGCGCTTTTTGTAGTTCTTAACGGTACCGTTATTTGGTGAGTGAGCTGGATTTTCATTCATTTTCACACTATACTTAGGTAAGAACTCCTGCAATATTAGCGTTGGCAAATTTGGTTGTTGTAGTTTAAGTGGCTTACGAGATATAAATCCCTGGCTTCTGCGCTCCCCTGTGCCGAATTACAGTTTTATATCTAAATTTACTGCTTAGTTTTGGCACTATAAATGTTTATACTCTCGCAACAAAGTTGCTAAGGAGAGTATTATAGTTTTGTTCACATAACGGTTGTTTGTAAGTCCTAAAACTAAAAGAGTAAGATATAGGGTTATATATACCAAAGTGATTAGGGTGATGAGTAGAGTCGAAATCCGGATGTCTGTCTGTCCGTCCGTCCGTCTGTCCGTCCGTCCGTGCAAGCTGTAACTTGAGTAAAAATTGAGATATCATGATGAAACTTGGTACACGTATTTATTGGCTCATAAGAAGGTTAAGTTCGAAGATGGGCAAAATCGGCAAACTGCCACGCCCACAAAATGGCGAAAACCGAAAACCTATAAAGTGTCATAACTAAGCCAGTGAAGTGAAATCTGGCACAAAAGATCGCATTAGGGAAGGGCATATTTGGACGCGATTTCTTTGGAAAAGTGGGCGTGGCCCCGCCCCCTAGTAAGTTTTTTGTACATATCGCGGAAACTACTATAGCTATGTCAACCAAACTCTATAGAGTCGTTTCCTTCAGGCATTCCCATATACGGTTTAAAAATGGAAGAAATCGGATAATAACCACGCCCACCTCCCATTCAAAGGTTATGTTGAAAATCACTAAAACTGCGTTAACCGACTAACAAAAAATGTCAGAAACACTAAATTTTACGGAAGAAATGGCAGAAGGAAGCTGCACCCAGGGTTTTTTTAAAAATTGAAAATGGGCGTGGCGTGGCCCACTTATGGACCAAAAACCATATCTCAGGAACTGCTAGACCGATTTCAATGAAATTCGGTATATATTATTCTCTTAACACCCTGATGACATGTACGAAATATGGGTGAAATAGGTTCACAACCACGCCTTCTTCCAATATAACGCTATTTTGAATTCCATCTGATGCCTTCTCTGTATAATATATACATTAGGAACCAATGATGATAGCGGAATAAAACTTTACACAAATACGGTATTTGAAAAATATGTAAATGATGGATAATGAAATCTTGATTATCACTTTATCAGGCGAGAGTATAAAATGTTCGGTGACACCCGAACTTAGCCCTTCCTTAACCCAGGATATCTCAATTTTTACTCAAGTTACAGTTTGCACAGACCGACGAACGGATGGACAGACAGACAGTTAACCGGATTTCAACTTTTCTCGTCATCCTGATAATTTATATATATACAACTCTATATCTATTTCGCTTAGCGTTAGGTGATACATATGTACATACGTACAACCGCTAGGTGAACAAAATTATATGTAACTGTACTGTACTCTGTAGCAACTGGTTGCAAGAGAATAAAAAGTCGCCAGGACATGATAATATTACCCCAAAAATGTTTATTGGGCTACCAAATATTGCTGTCGAGGTGCTTTCTTTGCTCTTCAATGCAATTCTTATTTTCGGATAATGTCCAATTTCATGGGAAAGACTTAACACAGGCGCCTTCATACATACAAATCAGTCTTTTACCCTGTATTTCTAAAATATTTGAAAAAGTGTTACTATCAAAGATGTCTCCTTAACTCTAAGAAAATATATTAGTACTAACGCACCAATTCCGGTTTCGTGAAAAACATAGCACGATGAAACAAGTAAATAGAATTACTAACGAAATAAGAAAAGCATTTGAGCACAAAGGGTACTGTTCAGTTAAACAAGTATTTTTAAGGTCCGTTTCCAGCTCTTAGGGGGGTAAATAATTATTTCTTGAGCTGTAGTGAAGTAATTTTGACATCTGGTTATGCATTCCACATTAGAAGAGCAAGAAAAAATAAACAAAGAAAATATACTTATATATGCGTGTAAGTATATAAATATTTTTATTGCGATTTCAGGAATGTGGATGAATTTTGATAGGTTTTATACAAAATTTCAAAATGAACTATACTTCATAATAATAATTTTAACTAATTTGTGGTATGAAGGCCTTTTATATAAGGTTTAAAATATTGTACCTTTAGAATTGTATAAAAAATTGGGCAAATTGGACAAAAAATAGACAATTTATGGTTAAAGTGGGAGATTTAATATCTGATGAAGGACAGATAAGGGCGGGTGCTCCACAGGGCAGTGTTTTAGGCCCAACTCTATACGTCATATATACAGCAGATCTTCCAACAGTTAATAATGTATGGACATCAGCTTTTGCGGATGACACCGTTTTAGTGAGCGGTAACAAATGACACATAAAAGCATCAAGAATATTAGCGGAGCACTTCAGTTCTATCGAAGAATGACTATCAGACTGGCATATAAATGTGAATGAACAGAAGTGTAAGCATGTTACGTTTTCGCTAAGACCAAAAATGTGCTCGGCAGTAAAAACAAACAATATTTTAGTACCCCAAACGAACGAAGTAACATATCTTGGTATTCACCTAGATAGAAGACTCACGTGGAGAAAACACATCTCTAGTAAAATAACATGTATGAAGATTAGAGCTGCAGATTTAAATTGGCTTTTAAATAAAAACTCTAAACTTAGCCTAGACAACAAAGTGCTTTTAATTAATACGGTCATAAAACCGAACTGAACCGATGAACTGTGGGGTACGACCTGTGCAACTAATATTGATATACAAAGGTTCCAATCGAAAATCCTTAGAACAATCACTTGCTCGCCATGGTACATGCGTAATGAAAATGTCTATAAAGGTCTTAGTATTTCTATGGTAAAGCAAGAAGTAGACAACAGCAGAATGAAATATATATCAAAACTCCGAGATCACCCAAACTCATTGGCTAATGCTGTAGTACATTCTTGCGATCAAAAACGCCTAAAAAAAAGATATATGCCTGCGTACTAAATATTTAGCAACAGCTCAATCGCTGCTTGAGCTTGTCTAGTTTTAAATGCATTAAAGATTTTATTACTTAGCAGATCCAATAAATAAAAATTTAAAAAAAAAAATGTATATATATTTCGCAGACATTACATGTTTTCTTTTGCATGTGGTTTAGTTGTGCCATGCAGGATTGGGAAAACTTTGGGTACAGTGTGCAAGGGTTTTGCAAGTCCAAGAGAATTCATTTTATGTATTTTTGAATAACTCAGATATGTTGTGTCAGTTAATTATTTACAAAATTGAAAGTATACAATTTTTTTTATTGTGTAATGCAGATAGTCAACAAATTGGTTTATTTTAACTACCATAAAGAATCACCTACTAAAAAATATCTTTAATGTTTTAAATCCAACCTAAGCGATGAAAAATAAAATCGCTTCATGCTAAAGCTGAGGAGGCACACTATCGAAGCTGATTAAGCGCGACCAATCAAAAATACTTAAAAATACTAGTAATAAACCTAAAATAAGTTTAATATCAAAACGCGTTTACAATTTTTGCCGAAATAATAAACATTTGATTAAAATTGGAATTTTTTACTTCATTATAAGTAGCTTTAAAGAAGTTTTCTATTTTTCTTCAGTTGGTATTTGACTACAGATATTTTAACCCTTCCATGCCTGAATTAAAATAGGCGGAGCTAAAACATTTTTTAGGACAGATATATGTAAGTCTTAACTCAAGTATGAAGTGATAAAAAGTCCACTTTTCCAATGATTAATTTTTATTTTCAATAACTTATTGCCTTTATTTATTTATGATGTTCCCTTGGTTTTGCAAAAAAATACATAAATAAAAAAATTGCTATAATGGGACTTAGAAGTATATGTATATGTAAATGTTGCCTATAGGCAACATGGGCATGAAAGGGTTACATATTCAAGATATAATACATGATCTATACTTATGTATAGTACTACAATAATTAAAAAGAAAACTGATAACATTTTAAGATTATTACAAAAAATAAATCGAACGAGGTCGTCAATGTATCCAAATTTCATATACATATGTATACTTACATTACACATTGTTGGGGAACACGCATTGGTATTTTAGCGTATTGGCATATTTCAATATAAGCTAATGCTGCGGTACACGGGCCCTTAAGGTATGGATTTTTAGGATTTTTCCGATTCATATAACCCAATTCCATGCAAATATTTAGAAAAGGCTCCACATCCATGACGATTGAGCAATGGTTTAAAGGTGAAAATAGTTGGTTGCATATTTCGGCGTATTCAGTAATAGAACCATTTGTCTGTTCCATGGTATTATTGCAGCAGTTTATGATCCAGGCTTCAGAAAAAACATCATCAGATTTTTCAATTATGTTGGAGGGAGTAATAAAGTCATCGAATGGTTCATTGTTCATTGTGCCTAGTAATCCAGCAGTTTGGCCAAAATAGCGTCCACTAAGTTCCAGCCAGCACAAACTGAACTTCATATTGCACTCAACTTTAAATCCAGCTTCACATTTTATTTTCAGTATATCTGAGTCTCTGTATACAATCAAATCTTCGACTATAATAGGCAGCATCGGTTTTGAAATGCCATCAAATGTTATGGTCTACCAAAAAAATTTAAATTAAAAGATCATAAATATATATGTATGTGCATTCTTATGTAGGAAATAATTTAATCTGACCAAGACGGGTTCATTTAAATGCGCGCGCAAATCAAATCGATAAAAACAAAATTCCCAGATAGGAAAACTTTTTGTTCGTGTAATATACTTGTATGAACTCCATGTGTGAATTAGTGTTTTTGGCTGTCGTTTGTTGACGACGCAAAAGGTCTGTCTGGCGATTTTTACTTACATCGGTTTTTGGATCAATTTCAAATAAATGACCTCTAGTAATAAGATTTATTTTAGCCAGGGGGTTTTCATAACTGTACTGTGAAATAGTCTGAAAAAATATTTATTAGTTAATGTAAAATGTTTGTTTTTTTGTAAATGAAAATACCGTCAAATCAATAGTAAGAGTGAACGTATTGTTCCAAAAATCATGTGATAAAATATAGGTGCAATTGGTGAATTGATGGACATTTTTTTTTAGATCGACAAAACGTTTGTCATGTGTGATGTAGAACATTGAGTCTATCAAGTATGCACGTGCTGTAAAGAGAAAATGAAAAGGGAAATAGAGTAGCACTTTGCTGCCGTTACCCTAAAGTTGTGCAAATAGATTATAATTACTCAACCAAACTTCATGTTCACTTCACGAACTCAATAGACAAAAGTTAAAGTACAAGTTTTGATGTATAGTACATTAGGGTGGGTAAAATTTAACCTTAAAATTCAGATTTAAATTAACTTCTCTAACTTAACTTTAAGTTAAGAATTAGCTTTATTAAACTCAGAATTAAATTCGGAATTAAATTAAATTAGATTTTAACTTCAGAATTAAACTTAACATTTGTAATATAATGTATAACATTGTTGTTAATAATAATGTTAGTATTATTTAGTTAATTGCAAAAAATTCTCGCATTTTTTAACACTAAGTTAATTGTAAAGGAAATGTTTTCGGCCTTAAAGTTTTATGTTTTTTTTGTTCTTGTTATTAGACCTTTCTAACTATTTGTAATTTATGTTTTTGGTATATGAAATGTTATTCGGCTAAATATATACGAAGAAACAATTTTCTGTCGTTATTCTAAGTACTTTCTTGTGAGAATTCTATTTAGTTGGTGATTATTTTATTGTAATATTGGGACCATTTTTTGTTAACTAAAGTACAGGATAAAAACTTTCACCACGACGAACATTTTTTATTGGGTGTATACTAAAATGATTGATGCACACCCCTAAAAAGTTTTTCCAATTATGAGCTCTTATTGCCAAGGTCCTTCGCATAACGGTTTTATATTTTTTTATTACCAGATAAAAATTTTATCTCCCTTCCAACTACTTGGAAAAATATTTAGTTTTGTGGATTTTGTAATAAATCCAATGTTCTTCACAGGTCTCTAAGATTTTTTGTAGACCTAACCATTTAAAAGATAGTAATGGTTAAAATTTGATTGTTTTAAAGAAAAAATTTTTTCTTAAGAATTTATAACAACGAAAAAAATTGTTACAAGTCCACTTTTTGTCGAAATACTAAATCTGGGGACCCGACCAACCGATTTCCACAAAATAAACTATGTACGTGGCATTCTTCATACATTCTTATTTCACACTGTGAAAATTTACGAAGGATTTACGAGGATGGAGGAAAGTTCTCAGATGCCATTCACTTGGGAGTGGCCCAACTTTATTAAAGATAAAAAGATATCATACACATATGATTGTAGTCCATTTCCAATTTCGAGGAAAAATTAATGTTGAATTTTAACTCAACACTTTTAGTTTTTATTCTTTGTTGATTGTAGCCGAGTTAACAACAGCGCGCCACTCGTTTCTTCTTTAATGCCAAGTGGCGCCAATTAGAGACTCCAAGCGAAGCCAGGTCCTTCCAACGGAGTGGAGGCATTCCTTTTCCTCTGCTTGCCCCGGCTGGTATTGCGTCGAATACTTTCAGAGCTGGAGTGTTTTCGTCCTTACGTACGACATGACCTAGCCAGCGTAGCCGCTGTATCTTAATACGATGAACTATGTCAATGTCGTCGTATATCTCATACAGGTCATCGTGTCATCGAATGCGATATTCGCCGTGGACAAAGCGCAAAGGACCATAAATCTTTCACAGAACCTTTCTCTCGAAAACTCGTAAAGTCGACTCATCAGATGTTGTCATTGTCCATGCCTTTGCTAAATATAGCAGGACAGGAATAATGAGTGACTCATAGAGTTTTGTTTTTGTTCGTCGAAGGAGGTCTTTACATCTCAACTGCCTACTCAGTCCTGTTGGCAAGATTTATTCTGGGTTGGGTTTCGAAGCTAACCTTGTTGTTGCTGTTAACGCTGCTTCCCAGGTAGACGAAATTATCTACAATTTCGAAATATGACTGTCAACAGTGACTTGGGAGTTTTGTCGCTATTGCTACGACTGTTTGTTTGATGACAGGAGATATGTTGTATTGCCCTCGTTCACTGCAAAACCCATTTGCTTCGCCCTGGTTTTTTTGGGTATAAAATTCCTGCGCGAATTGAACTCGAGTGAGTTTTGGAACGCACACCATATGATATCGCCATCATACATACATGTATAAAGCCATGTTTGAATAGATCGGCCGGCAATCCATCGACATCCGCCGCTTTGTTGTTCTTCAGACGGGCAATTACTATTCGAACTTCTTCATGGTCATACAATGGAACGTCTGCTCCATCCTCATCGATTAGGGAATCAGTTTCGCCTTCTCCAGGCGTTATGATTTCACTACCATTTAGCATGCTGGAGAAGTGTTTCATCCATAATTTTAGTATGCTCTGTTCATCCGGGTTCTACAAGAGTATGCACTGGTCTTGAAACCTTCTGTTAGTTGCCGTATCTTTTCGTAGAATTTTCGAGCATTACCCCTGTCGGCCAGCTTGTCGAACCCTTCATACTCACGCGTTTCGGCCGTTTTCTTCTTCGGTCTGCAAATACATTTCACTTCCCTCTTCAACTTTAGGCCATAACTAATGACTTCACTAAAATATAGATCTGTTATTTGGCACAGGTGATCGCAGTTAAGGTACACTACATAAATTTGCTCAGCGCAAATCTATTAAACACTCCAACCGACACTGTAAAATAAATGAAATCGGATGATAACCCCACTCCCCATATAAAGGTTCCGTCAAAAACTACTAAAAGCGCTACCGATATCGACCAAATTTGATATGTAGTGTTACCTTGACATTCATATATTCCAGTGCAAAGATAAACAAAGTCGGATTACAACCACGTCTACTTCCTATATAACCCAATCCACCTGATTCATTCACTTCCCAAAATACAAATTAAAACACCAATAAATGTATTGGGATAAAACTTTGCCTAATAGTGCGCTTAAAGTAGGTCACCTTAAATGAGAGAGGAATTTTGGGCAAAAGTCCTACCTAAAAATTACTTAACGGTATACTATATGATATGAATATTACAATTACTGAAATACTTACAGTAATATGGTTGTAGCCATGTTTTTGCTTCCATGTACGATCGCAAGTCGTAGATGTGTCCCAATATTGACATGTTCGTAGTTAACATGTTTCGCATTTGTGATATAAATTTATATTCGGGTATTTCTTTGAATTTTGGTGTTTCATTAAATGCGTGCCACGATATTGGCAACTTTTGTTCGAAATCAAGTACACCGTTTTCTGGATCGAATATGAATTTAGTTTTTGCCTCACGATACATGTTCGCTAATTCCAAAGCATTAGACGAGTAGGTGCGTAGTTTGTTACGAAACAGAATGTATAAGTGATGCAAATGTGCCTTTAGTTTTATTTCTTCAGCAAACAGTTCTACTTCAGAAGATATCTTCCTAAATTTATTAATCACAACCTGCACCTGCTTTACTTTTTCCAGCTCCTTTATTTCATCGCAAATTTCGAGAATTACTTCATTTATTTCTGATCCAAATGGTACAAGTTTGTGATATTTCTCTTTTATCAATTTCCAAGCAATAGTAGCATATTTTTTTATATTTACAATAGCATCATGTGCTTTTATATCCTTATACAAATTTTCTAAGTCTTGAGTAAAACTAGAAACTTGATTAAAATATGTTGATTCTACCAATTCATTCGTCCTCTCATTGATGTAATTAAATATCTCTTTACTAAAATCCCAAGCAATTTTTTCCAAGTAACTAATTGCTTTGAATATATGAGGTTCAAGTCGCGTTAAAAATCCTCTTACATACGTAGAAATTATGTTAGAGAATTTGCTCCATATAGCTTCTACATGGTTTATAAAAGATATATGAACTTCCTTGACAAATTTTTCATACCTTTCAAACCCTTTCTCCATGAAATCGGTTAAATATTTCAGTGGTTGCCCATGGAAGAATGTGTTAATGGCTTGTAAATAATTATCGTATATAATTTTAAGCTTGTCTATTAACTCAGTGATGCTTTTTCGCAAAGCTTTACCAGATTCACCTAAAATTTGCCGGATTTCGCTAAATATAGCCGGTAAAGAGTCCATATGTTCCCGAAAGGATATTTCGTCAAGTACAATAAGTGAAAAGTTAACAAGGGATCTGATATAAAAATCATTTGCTTCATAGGACTTGTTTAAATAAATTCGCAAATCTTCCAGGTCTTCTCCTAAAACACTAAGTGTGCTGAATTCCTCAATGAAATCTTTATTGTACTCTTTTGTTGTTTCCCAAACAACTGAAACTGCAGATACTGATTCTGTATAAAGTCCCTTTGTCCAAAAGTCAATGCTTTCAGTAACTGAATTTATTACAGCTTCTTTAATGATATATATTTTGTTTTTCAGTTCTTTTTTTATTTGAGGACGCCAATGCAAACACCCACTTACGTGACGGGAATGGTTTAATTTTATATAGGATGTTACATCAACAATACTTAGATCTTCGTAATTACGCCATATGTTAATGTAAACGTGACGTGAGTTTGGAATATTGCCAAACATTTGGAGATTTTGGCTTCCATCTTCAGTTAAATTAAAATACATCTTTGTATACTTATCCAAAATATTCACATAAATAAATCCAGATGTATTTTCATCTGGCGTATTCAACAATGTAGCATTCAGTCCATAAGTCGGATAATTCAAATACGGTTGGAACCATACACGTACCGTCGTATATGGCGATTTTCTCTGGAAAAAATTTATTAAATTTTTTATATTATATTAAACATATAAATAAATTATAAAATTATATTTTAATTAAAATCAAATAGCATAAAAACTGCGCTAATCACATCTTATGCTGTATACTTGAAAAATGGGAAAACTGACTTTTGCATATTTAACCAAAATGTTTCAATGTTATTTATGTACAAAATACGTATATAAAAAAAAAGAAACAGTCAAATAATTTATTATAACATACTAATTTCTACATATTTATACTCTATATAAGTATTATATTTTCACATCTTCATTAGAATAATACAAACTTAATATCCTATATACATACTTTAAAGTAAACCATCTTGTGAGCTGAATAAAATAGTATTGATGTGTATCGCACTCTAACCAATATTTACCGTTTAAAATTAAACATAGATAAGACAATAAAAAACTTTAACTTCCGTTGCTTCTATGCTAAAATACCCAACACAAATAAGGAAGTTTCCATAGAAGTACTTAATTTTAAACCTTCAGTTTGTATAGCTGCTATATCATTTAGTGTTCTGATCTGAAAAATGTATGCTGCCAATAATCTATGTTGAATTTCGTGAAGATGTAATGTGAAAAATAAAAATAATGCACTAGTTTGTTTAAAAATGGAGGACGGAGTGGGGTGTAGAAGTTCGCACAAGTGAGCAAAGTTCTCTGAGCGCCATTCACTTGGGAATGGCCAGAAACGATTCTTTAACATACAGCTTAAGCAGCTCACGACTTCCAGCCTTAGACCAAGTATCCTCTAGGTAGACAAAGAACATACGTTTGAAGGCGACGGTTGTACACTAGGTTTTGGATCCGCAATGTAAAATAGTGCAAATTCGGTGTTGGATTTTTGGTAAGAGAGAGACTCCGCCGCACTCACCTCGGTGGATGAACGTCTAGCCACAATCGGCATCACAGCGAAGATCTTCAATATATCGTAGATTTACGCCTACGTCGCGACGGAAAAGAAAGACGAAGTGACCAAAGATGTCGTCTATGAGTGCTTGAACCATACATATGCCCAAATCGTGCTTAGCGACTTTAACGCTTGGGTAGGCAAAAAAGAACAGCATTTCAGGCTCCTTACGTACAGACTTGGAGCGATGAGACGTGTTGTGCCAAGAAACAACCTACATTCGAGGTGCAGATGTGAATAGAAAAGGTCCCAGCCTCTACAAGAGTGTACAACCGCTGGCATATGCCGATGACATTGATATCGTTGGCTTCAGCTACCGCACCGTTAGTTCTGCTTTCTCCACACTGGATAATGAAGCGAAGCAAATGGGTCTGGTTGTGAACGAGGTCAAGACGAAATATCTCCTGTCATTGAGAAGTAAAGTAAGGCAATTGAGAAGTAAAGTTCGTTGGACGACCAAGTGGAAAGGATCTGGCTAGACGTGAAATCTCTAATTTGCGCCAAATAGCGGCAGAGAAGAATGACTGGCGCGTTGTTATAAAGTCGGCTATAACCGCGTAAAGAAGTTTGTTTAATCTATGCTGAATTTCGTGAAGATGTCTTGTGAAATAAAAAATATGCGTCATCTATTAAAGTCCGATGTCATCAGAGGGGCTTCGACTTTCGACTTTTAAAAGGAAATTATTATGAAATTGACATAATGAAAAAAAATTTTTTTGATAAACCCGAACGGTTTAAATACTGGTGGGGTAAATTTTGATTTTCTCAGGTAAACTCGAGAACTTAGTTTGAAGCATTTTACACATTAGTAATACTCCTTATTCGGTACAAAATTTGTTATAATAAAAGTCAGTAATATAGTATATATGAGATAGCTATAGTAGTGACCCAATTCTAACTACTGTTGGCATTACATACAGAAACCTCTGCTCTCTGCAACAACTTAAATATTGGCTGATATATATAATACAGGGTCAATCCTTTAAAAGACTTTCAAAATAGGCTCTTTCTGTGTCGATGCACCGCTGAGAGACGAGGTGCATGTTGCTTGGATTTCCTCTGTCGTCTAAAATGCTTGCCCTTCATCTTCATACTCAAAGATCCATGACTCGTCAGCGTTATTCAAAAATTGTGGGTCACTTTCACTTATGTTCAAATTGGCACACTTCCACTCCCGCATTTTTTGGTCGTCAGTGAGCACTTTTAGGGCCATATTCGCCCACACCTTGCGCATGTTCAAGTGTTTCTTCCCAATGAACCACAGATTTTTTATAAATTTAACTGGGCCATTAAACGAATACTTAGTCGACGGTCTGAGTTCAAAACTTTGTGCATACGAGTCACATTGTCGAAGTTTGTCTAAGTCGCAGATCTCCCAGCACAGTCTTCATCAGCGGCCTCTTTCCGGCCCTCCAAAAAGGCCTGGTGCCATCGAAACACACCACTTCTTGCTAAAGCAACATCTGGGTAACCCTGCTTGATCATATCAAACGTCTCTGTCGCAGATTTACCGAGTTTCACACAGAATTTTGTACTTCCAGTAATGGTTGTACTACTGTGCCCAAAAAATAAGGTGACATTGTATTTATTTTGAAAATTCCTTATTTATTCTTCCAAATCAATTTCATCCCCTTCAAAGTAATATCCTCCCGATGCAATGCACTTATGCCATCGGATTTACCAATCTTGGAAATCTGGTTGTAGTCACTTTCCGGGATGGCCTTCAGTTCCGTCTTCGCTGCGGCTTGAATCTCCTCTATCGTATAAAAACGGTGTCCCCGGAGCGGTCCTTTGAGCTTGGTGAACAGCCAGAAGTCGCACGGCGCCAGATCAGGTGAATACGGTGGTTGCGGAACGATATGGGTTGAGTTTTTGGCGAAATGATCACGAATTACGAGGGCAGTATGGGATGGTGCATTATCGTGGTGTAAAACCAAGAATTGTCTTTCCACAATTCCGGCCTTTTTAGGCGGATAGCGTTACGCAAACGACGCATAACGTTCAAATAATATTCCTTGTTGACTGTTTGACCGGTTGGAAGGAATTCATAATGCACAACACCACGTTAATCGAAGAAAACAGTCAACATGACCTTGATTTTTGAGCGAGTTTGGCGCGATTTTTTTGCTCTCGGCTCTCTTTTGGCACGATATTCGCTCGACTGATCAGTTGTTTCGGGGTCGTAAGCATAGGTCCAAGTCTCATCGCCAGTTATAATGCGTTTCATGACAGCCTGGTAGTCGGAAAGCATCGTTTCACACACTTCAACGCTACGCCTTTTTTCCAAAAAATTTAATGTTTTCTTTTCATCATTAGCAAGGTCTCTAATTGTCGATAATCGTCGATAATCGACGGTTTTTCAACACCAAATCTTTGATTTGTTGGACGTGAGCTTCGTCGGTTGAGGTTGATGGTCGCCCTGGACGCTCTTCGTCTTCGACACGTTCACTCACTATTCCACTTGTAAACTATTTTTATACTCTCGCAACAAAGTTGCTAAGGAGAGTATTATAATTTTGTTCAAATAACGGTTGTTTGCAAGTCCTAAAACTAAAAGAGTCAGATATAGGGTTATATATACCAAAGTGATCAGGGTGACGAGTACAGTTGAAATCCGCATGTCTGTCTGTCCGTCCGTCCGTCTGTCCGTGCAAGCTGTAACTTGAGTAAAAATTGAGATATCATGATGAAACTTGGTATACGTATTTTTTGGCTCCATAAGAATGTTAATTTCGAAGATGGGCAAAATCGCAAACTGCCACGCCCACAAAATGGCGAAAACCGAAAACTATAAAGAGTCATAACTAAGCCACAAAAAAAGATATTAAAGTGAAATTTGGCACAAAGGATCGCCTTAGAGAGGGGCATATTTGGACGTAATTTTTTTGGAAAAGTGGGCGTGGCCCCGCCCCCTACTAAGTTTTTTGTACATACTTATCTCGGAAACTACTATAGCTATGTCAACCAAACTCTATAGAGTGGTTTCCTTCAGGCATTTCCATATACTGTTCAAAAATGGAAGAAATCGGATTATAACCACGCCCACCTCCCATACAATGGTTATGTTGAAAATCACTAAAAGTGCGTTAACCGACTAACAAAAAACGTCAGAAACACTAAATTTTACGGAAGAAATGGCAGAAGGAAGCTGCACCCAAGCTTTTTTTTAAATTTAAAATGGGGGTGGCGTCGCCCACTTATGGACCAAAAACCATATCTCAGGAACTGCTTGACCGATTTCAATGAAATTCGGTATATAATATTTTCTTAACACTTTGATGACATGTACGAAATATGGGTGAAATCGGTTCACAACCACGCCTTCTTCCAATATAACGCTATTTTGAATTCCATCTGATACCTTCTCTGTATAATATATACACCAGTGATGATAGCGGAATAAAACTTTACAAAAATACGGTATTTGAAAAATATGTAAATGACGGATAATGAAATCTCGATTATCACTTTATCATGCGAGAGTATAAAATGTTCGGTGACACTCGAACATAGCCCTTCCTTACTTGTTTAGACATAGCCTCATCACCAAAGGCTTTCTGCACCATCCTCAACGTATCCGCAGCAAAAAATTGATTGTCCGTAAACAAAATTTAATGCAAATTCTTTGCTCAACAAATTTCGATATCTCAAAAAACGAAAAACTCACTTTTAGCAGTCACAAAACGACACGTATCTCAAACACTAATGAATATTTTGACATGAAATTTGACATAAATGTGACTGACAGTACTACCAACCTAAAAAAAAAATGATTCTCCAAATCCTTCGACGCGCGCAGTTTAAATTCAAATGTCACCTTATTTTTTGGGCCAGTATTTGAGTGCCAAAATGCATGGTTGAGTCCAAACTACCAAATTTTATTATAATCAAAACATAGGGTTTTATTTCAATTCGCCTTTGGAAAAACTTGTACTTACAGCTGAACCTTAAGCGTCAACTAAATTTAGCCGCATACACACCTTTTCTTTCCCACTCCCTTCAAAGTTTTAAAAGCTTAGTCAAGAAAACTTCAATTTCATTGCAATTATATCTGGTAAGAAATAGTGCCTACCAAGCAAACTACCAGAACCAAACGACACTGTCAATTCTAATCGGATCGGACCAAAACGGCAACACCGAATGTGAATGTATAAAAATGGTGGGTATGAACTTTATATTCGTTATTTAATAAAATAGTGTACGAATTGGAGTGTTGCTTACTATGTATATAATAAAAAGTACTGGAAAGCTCACTAGAGGATTGAGTCTCGTGTAGAAGTTCACCTAAGTGAGGAAAGTTCTCTGATCACCATTCACTTTGGGCTCAAGTATCGTCTGGGTAGCCTAAGAACATCCGTGTGAAGGCGAGCTAAAATCAGAAGGCGAAACATCCCCACCGCAGTGCTGTGCGCTGGGTTTGGGACCCGCCACGTAAAAATCGTATCCAATGAAAAGGAACAAAAGCCTCGGGTGAGTGACCCCCCTTTTGATGACGACCATAGTAAACGAATTAAGGACTATGATTTGAGGGCATGCAACTAGAATGTCCAGTCCCTTAATTGGGAAGGTGCCGCTGCCCAGCTGGTTGATGTCCTCGTTTAAGTGAAGGCTGACATCACCGCCGACCAAGAAATGCGATGGACGGGACAAGGACTGAGACGAGTAGGTCCTTGTGGCATTTACTACAGTGGCCATTGAAAGGAGCGCAAAGTTGGTGTGGGATTTGTGGTGGTAGTGAGACTCCGTCGCTGAGTACTTTGATTCACCCTGGTGTCTAGCCACAATCCACATCAAAGCAAAGCTCTTCAACGTATTGCCGATTTGCCCCCGACGGAAGAGAAGGACAATGCGACCAAAGATGCTTTCTATGAGCGCTTGGAGCGCACCAATGAGAGCTGCCCCCGCCACGATGTCAAAATCGTGCTTGGCGACTTTAAAGCCAGGGTGGGCAAAGAAGGTATTTTTCGCACTACGGTCGGTAAATTCAGCCTCCACGACGAAACATACCCAAATGAGTTGAGACTGATCGACTTCGCCGGGGCCCGAAATATGGTTATCTGTAGTACTAGATTCCAGCATAATAAAATCCATCAAGCCACATGGCTGTCGACGCAGACCACCATCTTGTTGCAGCCCACGAGGAGCGCCGGGTTGCAGCGGAGAGAAAACAGGTTGCCTACCTCACAACGTTACGATCGACCGGATGGGATAGACACCGAGAGTTGAAGAGGGAAGCGAGACGCATTTGCAGACAGAAAAGGAAAGAGGCCGAAATGAGTGAGTATGAAGAGCTTGATAAGATGTCCGACAGGAGTAATGCTCAAAACTTCTACGAAAAGATGCGGCGGCTAACTGAAAGTTTCAAAACCGGAGAATACTCTTGTAGAACCCCCAAAGGTGATCTAGTGATCGATGCCCAGAGCATACTTAAATTATGAAGGGAACACTTCTCCAGCCTACTGAATGGCAGTGAACGCACAACGCCAGGAGAAGCCGAACCCGATTCCCCA
Source organism: Bactrocera tryoni (assembly GCF_016617805.1). Taxonomy (NCBI): domain Eukaryota; kingdom Metazoa; phylum Arthropoda; class Insecta; order Diptera; family Tephritidae; genus Bactrocera; species Bactrocera tryoni. The sequence goes on along the minus strand of NW_024395912.1, from coordinate 331,328 downwards.
ATTGATAACGATGGAGCAGTCCTTCCAGTGTATGACCAGGAAGAAGTTCGAATAGCAATTACCCGTCTGAAGAACAACGAAGCAGCGAGGCCGATGGATTACCGGCCGAGCTATTCAAGCACGGCGGCGAAGAACTGATAAGGACCATACATCAGCTTATTTGCAAAATATGGTCGGACGAAAGCATGTCCAATGATTGGAATTTCAGTGTGCTCTGCCCAATCCACAAAAAGGGAGACCCCACAATCTGCGTGGCTTTAGTCCTGGAAAATCAACAACCGGCCAGATATTCACCATATGCCAAATTTCGGAAAAGACCCTTGAAAAGAGAATCGACACACACCACCTCTTCGTCGATTTCGAAGCTGCTTTCCACAGCACGAAAAGGAGCTGTCTTTATGTTGCGATGTCTGAATTTGGTATCCCCGCAAGACGTTGAGCAACACCAACAGCTCCGTCAGGATCGGGAAGGTTTTCTCCGGGCCGTTCGATATAAAACGAGGTTTCAGACAAGGCGACTCCCTATCGTGCGACTTCTTCAATCTGCTGCTGGAGAAAAGAATTCGAGCTTCACAACTTAATCGAGCAGGTACAATCTTTTATAAGAGTGTACAGCTGCTGGCTTATGCCGATGATATTGATATAATCGACCTCAACACCCGCGCCGTTAGTTCTGCTTTCTCCAGACAGGACAAAGAAGCAACGCAAATGGGTCTGGTGGTGAACGGTAAGTCATCAAACAAACAGTCGTCGCACTCATGACTAGGCACCCACGTCACTGCTGACAGTCAAATCTTCGAAGTCTTTCGTCTCTCTTGGAACCAGCATCAACACCATCAACAATGTCAGCCTGGAAATCCAACGCAAGATTACTCTTGCCAACAGGTGCTACTTCGGACTGAGTAGGCAATTGAAAAGTAGAGTCCTCTCTCGACGAACAAAAACCAAACTCTATAAGTCACTCATAATTTCCGTCCTTTTATATGGTGCAGAGGCTTGGACGATGACAACAACTGATGAGTTGAAGTTGCGAGTTTTCGAGAGAAAAGCTCTACGAAAGTTTTATGGTTCTGTGCGCGTTAGCCATGGTGAATATCGCATTCAATGGAACGAAAAGCTGTATGAGACATATGACGACATTTACATAGTTTAGCGAATTAAAAGACAGCAGCTACGCTGTGAATGTATGCGACGCTGTACCTGCCGGGGGAAGCAGAGAAAGAGGAAGACCTCCACTTCGTTGGAAGGACCAAGTGGGGAAGGACCTGGCTTCGCTTGGAAAATCCAATTGGTGCCACGCAGCAAAAAGAAGAAACGACTTGCGCGTTGTTGTTAACTCGGCCATAATCGCGGTGTCTACGCCAATTAAGAAGATGGTTGAGTTTACACTAAATGATTGGTTTTACACAACAGTGCAAGAGTATAGTGCACTTGGCCTTTCCTTATTTATTTTAAATATTTTCCAAAATTTTATAGGTATATTTATATATATATTGTACTATTTATATTTCAAAAGAACGAATGGCAGGTTCAAAAAAAAAAAATAGCGGTGCCACGATGTAGTTAATGTTAATTTGATGTGACTGGCTAAATGAGCCTTATCGCCTGCCTCACACCACACCTACACCCATCACTAACACGCACACTCACCTCGACATCACCACACTCCACTTCAACACCACCCACACGCGAGAGCCCAGGATCCACACACACCACTCCACTTAAAAAGGGTCAGCCTATTCGCGGGCCAGTTCAGATTCGACCGCGTTTGAATCAACGTCGCTTTCGCGCCACCGCTACGCAGCGTTCCATCTCCAAATATTAAATTTTATTGTAAATTGAAGTTAATTATACTAAGTGAATTTATATGTAAAAACAAAAAAAGAAACCCCACAAATCAAATGTTGATGCAATTGTTAAAACAAATACAAGTCGATGTTCAATTTATATTGTTAAAACCAAATATACCTACAAGTGGTGAATCCCGAGGATTTTTATTTTAAAATACATAAGGCTAACAAGTGTTAAGTGAAGCGGGCACTGATTACAACAGTGACGATATACTTGTTTAGTACGTTAGATATATAGTTAGCACACTTTAAGTACTATGTAAGTTCCAATATGGTGAATTATTAGATAATTTGCGGTGTTAGCATGAAATAATAATTTGAAGTTGCGTTTTTGATTTGGCATAGGTATCATATTTTATAAGACATGTTAACTATACCTACATATATATAATATATGAAGGTGGTGCAACGGACTCTTTCCAAAGCTTTAAATGTTAGATTAAAGGTATAGGTTAGGTATAGTATTTTTCTTCGTCTTTAATCTCACATTAAATTTTAAAAGTACATCTAGAGATAGTAATTATAAATACAGTTATTATATAATAAGAATATACAAATAGCAAAAATATTTACCCAATATTCAATCTCCTTATTTTTTAAATCAAATAATACCAATAATTGTCCCATTTTTTCCGGAAAGTATTCTCTTTTATAAAAAGAGTTTGATTCTATTTCGAAGTAATAGGGTCGTTTGGTAGAGGACGCATTAAATTTAACGTCTAATTCGGAAGCGTTATGATAAGCCATAAACTGCATGATGTATTTTGTACATCCAGCGCCAAAATTTAAATTTCCTAGAGATGTACTCATTTCGATCAAATGTTCTAAGTCGGTAGAGTAGATTACAAATAATTTGAGCTTTATTAGCTCTTTAATCCCTCGATAAAAACGGACCGTCATTGTTAAATCTTTTTCCAAAAGATAATGTCCTATATTGAGAGTTATTGTTTGGTTATCTCGGTCGTCTGGTCGTAATGGTTCATTTTTCCACATAAATTGTGTGTGCACTACCTTATTGCCACTATTGTCAACTCCAAACCACGCAAATGAGGCATTTGAATTGAACGAATTTATTGTTGTTAAGTAACTGCCATTTACTACTAAATTACGTTTTGGATATGATAATTCTGCCAAAACCTGCCGCCAGCTGTTCAAATTCTGAAATTCAAATAATAAATCATTATCAAGTAATTGTTTTCCATACTAAGTGAAAATTACTTTATTTGAGATTACAAGGTTATATCCGATCCAAGCGGTTTTCGATAGTTCCAGTTTACTTCGACGATTAATTTTATATTTCGAAGATATTTCAGAGGTCGTTGTTAAAATTATAGTACGATTTGGGTGAATAACCAAAACTTTAGTTTCTTTGTCATTTCCCAAAATAACTTCATGCAATTCCCATGTAAGGTTGAATTTTTTTGGGTTGGCAAAATCAAAAACCTCTAAATGTTTTATATTTAAATAACAATTTTCCTTGCTCCAGCCAGTGCTATTTTCGAAATAAATACCCATAGGTTTAATATTATTCTCTAAAAAAATTTCAGTTATTTCTTTAAAGATTGTCAGGTTTTGCTCTGAACGTTTATATGTTCCATTGAGAAATATTTTTTCATTGTAAAAAACTTTAAGAATACCGTTTTCACTTGTCTGTTTTTGAATTAGCTTATATTTAATGTCAGCCAGATGTCGTGTATTTAAGGGTACTACTAACGAAACGTCTCCCTCAAAAACATTACTTAAGTCATGTTGTGACCGTAAATGACGTAATTTCATGGAAGTAAAATCTGTTGGCCAATCAACTCTGCAAAACCTTTGGCAGTATCCACTGAAAATAAATAAAAAAAAATTATTGAAAACGAACTTACGAAAGATGAAAGTAACTGTATTTTTTAATAAATCATTCTGACAATAGTGCTGTAAGAAAGTACGTACCAATAGCTATAAATTTTCTAACCAAATGATTTTCGCTTACTTTTTTTCATTATCATCATCATCCACGATATAAACACAAACAAAGGGCAATATTTAATGTATTAAATATTTCACCTGAAGAAAAAGTCCAGTAGAGGGTGAAAGTGTTTATACTAAGTATAGGACACCAGAGTATGCAGCCGCATCTGCAGCTTATCTTTTTTAAAATTTGGTCTCGCCACGTACCGTGTTCAATGTGCACACCGCACAAACCACTAGGGATAAACCTACCAACCTATGGATAATGAAGTCATGTGTAGAAGTTCGCGCAAGTAAGGAAAGTTCTATGATTGCCACTCACTTGAGAGTGGCCGGAAACGATTATTTCACATATGGCTCAAGCAACTCACGACTTCCGGTTTTTGACCAAGTAGCCAAAAAACATCCGTTTGAAGGCGAGCTAAAGTAATAAGGCGAAACATCCCCTCCACAGGGTAGTGCGCTGGGTTTGGGGACCGCCACGAAAAAAACATGATTAATGAAAACAGGAAAACAGCCTTGGATGAGAGACTCCCTTTTGATGACGACCATGGCAAAGGCACTATGGATAACGATATAAGGGAAGTCACCTGGACTGTCCGGTCCCTTATTTAAGAAGAAGCCGCTGCCTAGCTGGTTGATGTCCTTGTTAGAGTGAAGGCTGACATCACAGCCGTCCTAGAATTGCGATGGACGGGACAAGGACTGAGGCGAATAGGTCATTGTGACAATTACTGCAGTAGACATATTGAAGAGTGCAAATTATCGCTGATATGCGCCCTCGCCTCGACGAAAGAGAAGGGGCCGGAAATATGGTCTTCTGTAGTACTACTCCAGCATACGAAAATTATCAAGCTACCTGGCTGTCTCCGGATTGAAAACCCACCATCCAGATCGATCATCTTGTGATAGACGGAAGAAACGTCTCCAAAACAAAATACGCACCCGCCTCTGTGCAGCAAAACACACACGTCAACAAACACAACGAAGGTTGACGTCGAAAAGCTGCAATCAAAACAGACTGCCGAACAATTTTCAACAGGACTCGCACTCCTGCTCTCTGAGAGCACTCATCAGCAACTCAATATAAGAGAAATGGGAGACGGCATTTCAAACTCCTTACGTACAGCTGCAAACAAAATCATTGGTTTTCGGAAAAGGGAAAAGAACAGCTGATACGATGAGGAAAGCCGTGTCGCACCGGAGAGAAAACCAACTGCCTACCAACTGCCTACAACATTACGATCGCTCACAACACTTGCGGGATGGGATAGATACCAAGAGTTGATTAGGGAAGTGGGACGCATTTGTAGACAAAAAAAAAAAAAAGAGAGAAGCCTAAATGCGTGAGTACGAAGAGCTGCAAGCTGGTCGACAGGGTCTACGAAAAAATACGGTGACTAACAGAGGGTTTCAAGACTGGTCTTGTAGTACCAACAGAGGTGATCAGGTAACCGATGCTCAGAATATACTAAAGTTATGGAGGGAACACTTTTCCAGCATGCTGAATGGCAGTGAAAGCATAACACCAGGAAGACGAACCCGATTCCTCAATTGATGACGATAAAGCAGATGTTCAATTGCCTGACCATGAAGAAGTTTGAATAGCAATTGCCTGTCTGAAGAACAACAAAGCGGCGGGTGTCGATGGATTACCGGCCGAGCTTTGCAAACTCGGCGAAGAAGAACTGATAAGGGGCATGCATCAGCTTCTTTGTAAAACATGGTCATATGGTCATATGAAAGCATGCCCAACGATTAAAATTTAGGTGTGCTCTACCCAATCTGCAAAAAGGGAGAATCCACAAGCTGCGCCGTGGAATAAGTTTATTCAATATCCCATATAAGGTTATAGCGAATTTATCTATTTTATTCAGAAAGATACACTGTTATGAGTAAAACACGCTCTCTTATTTCCACTGTGATAACTCACATATTGGCCACAAACTCGGCCGGAAGTTCAAAAATCTCCATGTTAAGTATATGGATGTTAAAGGAAGTATTGGTCCGACTCAACCCATTTTTTGCAGGCAGACATACCATTAAGAGTGAAGGATTATCCCTTAAATCCAGTTATATATATCACACATTGACTGACGTTTTCAATCGAAAGTCAACTATAGGTACTGGTGTCCACATATTCGGTACCTAAAAATTTGTTGGAAAATTTTTACATTTCTGGCGCATTTAGTTATTGATTAGCCGCGCTTTTAATTGTTTTGAACAGTACCGTTATATGGGGAGTGGGGGTTTTCATCCGATATAATTAATTTTTACACTATCGGTAGTAGTTCTTATAATATTTGTGCTGTGCGAACTTAGTTAGGGGCGGGGCCACGCCCATTGTTTCGGAATTTTCTATCCACAGGTGACCCTTGCTACTGTGATCCCCTGTGCTAAATTACAGTTTTATGTCTTAATTTAGTGCATAGTTATGGCACTTTATATGTTTTCGGTTCATGACGATTTGTGAGCGTGGCAGTGCTCCGATTACGCCCATCTTCGAAATCGATTTTTTTTGTAATATTGAACCTGTATACCAAGTTTCCTCCAGATATCTTAATCATTTTCACTCAAGTTACAGCATGCACGGACGGACGTACGGACAAACAGACAGTCAACTTTTCTCGTTCAGAACAGATCATTGTACATATGTATATGTAGTAGAGTGATTCAAAAAAAAAAAATTTTGTTTTTCGTTTCGTACTTGGAAAAATAGGTTCTTAGACACCTCTAAGAAAGCCTCTCCAAACATGAGTTTTTAATTGTAACGGGAAGGTCCTCCTACATACAGTTTTCTATTTTTCCTTATTATCAGATTGAAAAATTTATATCTCGCTTCCAACTACGTGAAAAAATATCTTGTTCCTTGAATTTTGTAGGAAATTGAATGCTCTACAAAAAAGGTCCATTATGATTTTTTCGTAAACCCAACCGTTTAAAAGATATTAACGGTTGAAGTTTGATTATTTTTGGGAAAATTTTGTATTTCTTATGAATTTTATAACTCAATGAAAAAAAATCATTATGAATAAGGTTTTTGGAGAGGCTTTCTTAGAGGTATCTAGGAACCTATTTTTCAGAGTATCAAACGAAAAAAAATTTTTTTTTTGATCCACCTTAATATGCATTGATGTTTGACGATGAATATCTCGTAAACGCTTAACTTAATCGAAAAATCATATGAGACCATTTTTATAGAGCAGTAAATTTCCTACAAAATTATGAGTTTCATCATTCATAATAATTTTTTTTCATTGAGTTATAAAATTCATAAGAAATAAAAAATTTTCCCAAAAATAATTTAAACGTTTGGGTTTACGAAAAAATTATAGTAGACCTTTTTTGTAGAGCATTCAATTTCCCACAAAATCTAAGAAACAAGATATTTTTTCAAGTTGTTGGAAGCGAGATATAAATTTTTCTATCTGATAATAAGAAAAAATAGAAAACTGTATGTAGGAGGAGCTTCCCGTTACAATTAAAAACTCATGTTTGGAGAGGCTTTCTTAGAGGTGTCTAGGAACCTATTTTTTCGAGTACGAAACGAAAAAAAAAAATTTTTTTTTAATCACTCTAATGAATAGTATACAAACCTATATCTATCTCAATTAGTTTTAGGTGATACGTACAACCGTTAGGTCAACAAAACTATAATACTATGCAGCAATTGGTTGCAAGAGTATAAAAACATACAGGTATGTACACAAATACTATACTGCGAAGATGATCTTCTTGTTAGTGAAGGTAACCAGGTTTTTATCTGTTTTACGCCTTGATACATTCTAGTTTTGTCTCACTTTGAATTATATCTGATATTTTTAAATTTTAAAATCTATTTTACGAACACATATGATCCGCCAAAATCATTCTTTTCCCAATTCGTAAAAAATGTACTTTGTTTTTAATAAAAAAAAAATTTGTTCACTTAATTTAATTAAATTTTCACCCCAACGTAACCGTTTAAAGTAAGCTGGAAAGTCGGTGTATAGTTTCGTAACCAGTAGATAAATATGTATATATGTACGTATCTCTATTTTTTACCCTTTTAAATGGTTGTCACGCACATTCGAAATAAAAGTACCGGGTACACTTGAGTGGTATATTTACAATATAATTTATTAAGAAAATCTTAATATTTTTAGAAATGTTATTTTATTGAGATTAAATGTTTGAATTATTTGAGTAATCAACTTAAACGTGCGTATATCGATAGCGCGTGGCGATGCGGCGTTATGAGGAATACAGTAGCGCGAGTTACATGTACGACTACGTATATAAAAACACCTGACAATGCATTTGACAAATACGATGAACTGTTAAAGCATATTGCAACATAACACCATTTCCGGTTTTTGCAATTTGCTTAAACAAATAAAGTAATCAAAAATTAATTTAACAAGTAAATTTCCTAAGAATTATGGGAAGTAATAAAAATATGCTTAGTCAGCAATGATATGTTAAAAATAAGTTAATATTATTAATAAGCAGGTTTTAATTAGAATAAGCTTCCGTTTAAGTCAATTTAATAAAAAAAAGCAGTCCGTTCTTGATCACCATCAACGTCACCTCGTTGTAATTCAATTTGTTTTCTTTGACTTTTTTAAAAACTCGTTCCCCGCGATGCAAAGTATAATTGGCGCAGTCGGTAATCCTTGGAAAAAATATTACAAGGATAGTGATAAACGTAACTATAACACCTAAACAAATCTTGCGAATCTGTAGATAACTCAGGAAGTTGACCAGACCCTCCAGCATATACCAAAAATAAAATAAATAATTTTTCGCCGTGAAAACGACCTTGAGTTAAAGGCGTTAACCCACCGAAAATATCCGAAAAAAAAACAAGTTTTGCAGTGAAAACGAAAAAAAAAACAAAAGCGTGGAGTCACCAAAATTAGCGAAGGTAATGAGGAAAACCATCGAAATCAAAATATCGTGGCAACAAATATTCGATAACAACTGAAAAATGGAACAAGAGCAGATTCAAATATCCAACGTAGAGCTCATCGAGCAACTGAACAAAAGAGAGCAGCAGTTGGAGCAACTTCGACAGGCATATGTCGAACTCCAACATCGTCAAGCAACCAATGAAAATGACCTACTACAACGAATTATGAAAAACATTCAACACATACCCACATTCACCGGAAAAGGAGAAGTTACAATAAATTCATTCATGAGCAGCATCGAATATCTGCTGTCAAACATAAGAGATGAGGAAGTAAAAAAGGAAGCCACCAGGGTAGTATAATACAGGGCAAGGGGAGGCAAAATACATAATAATAATAAATCTACCGCACCCTGACAACTGGACGGAAATCAAGAAGGCGCTGAAGCTAAGATACAAGCCTGATTTGGAACCAAATGAAGTATATAGGAGGATATGCAGTATAAAGGCAAACACGGTGAGTGAGTTAGCAATAGTTATACAAAATTTCAAATACAAAGTTCACGAAATTAGAATATATTATAAGGTAGGGATGTAGGGATAGACATGGGCAACGTGGACAGTCTTTTAGTGAACACAATTAAAGAAATGACACAGGGGACATTATTAGACAAAATTTACGAGGAACTTTGCATGAGGATACATGTATTAGGCTAGAATTAAAAAAAAAAAAACTAGCATATGGACAGTACAGACAATACAACAAAAAATACTATGACAAATACATATATAGGCAAAGATGATAGACCAGGTCAAGTTAGGCAAAATGTTCAAAATTCTTCACAAAATAAAGGAATTGTTGAAAACAATTCTCATCAATTTAGACAAAATTTCCAACAAAAAGGAAATATAGATAATAATTCTCACCAATATTTGCCTATATTCCCAACATATAAAGATAATAATTCAGATAGAGAAAGGAAAAATATAAATTCAAACCAATTAAGGCTAGATAAAGGAGAGCCTATGGAAGTAGATAGTATAGAATTCGATCAAGAGAGATCTCAAATGGCAGGACACCCTAGTAGCAGGAGCAGCCAAAATCGCTTACAAACGCCTAGGCAAAGCTATAGAGAACTTGAAGAATATAGAAAAGTCAACGAATCAATTTTTTTTACAAGGAAGCCTCGGAGAGCTTACCGAGAATAGTAATAACAATTAAAAATAAAAAATATATTGCACTTATAGCGAATATAAGTTTAGTGGATGCTGAGTTGGACGAATTTCAAAAAATCTCATTTAAAAATAATATAACAATCAGAACAGTAACAAGCAAGGAAACTATTACCCATGAAGTGCATACGAAAGCACCAAAAGAATTCAATTTACCTGAAAACGCATATATAAGATGGCAATCGACATTATTAAAAATTGGAAATATAATTTCATAATAGGAATTGATAATAGATGAAAAATCTCACTAAATAAAAAAGAATCAGAATTTTTAAATAAACCATTCAATTTCAGTGAAATATGTACCCTAGAAGCAACAAATGGGAAATTAAAAGAAATTCAATTAGATCATCTAAATACAGAAGAGTTTAGAGAAATCACGAAATTATTGAAAAAATTCGAAAACCTTTTATTTAAAGAAGGAGAAAAATTAACAAGTACTACGGAAATTCAACACGAAATAAAAACTACTACAGAAGAGCAAATAAATTTATATAGATATCCACCCTAGCATGAAGAAGAAGTTAGAAAGCAAATCAGAGAAATGGAGGCACAAGGAATTATAAGGAAAAGTAATTCTCGATATTCCAGCCCTTTAATAGTAATCCCAAAGAAAATCGATAATTCAGGGAAAATAAAGTACAGGCTAGCAATAGATTATAGAAAGTTGAATGAGGTAACCATTGATGATAAATATCCTCTTCCTAATATTGATTCAATTTTAGATAAATTGGGACGCTCCCAATATTTTACTACACTAGACTTATCAAAAGGTTATTATCAAATTACAACCAAAGAGGAAGATAGGTGTAAAACACCGTTCGTAACACCTCACGGCTTGTATGAATTTACAAGAATGCCATTCGGGTTAAAGAATGCGCCAGCGACCTTTCAACGACTCATGAACGAAATTTTACGAGGCTTTATGAACAAAACATGCGTAGCATACTTAGATCATATACTAATATTTAGTACAACGTTACAGGAACATATACAATCAATTAGAGATATTTTCAAGGTATTAGAATCAAAAAATTTAAAAATACAAATGGATAAATGTAATTTTCTGAAAAAAGAAACAGAATTTTTAGGACATATTCTAACAAAATATGGTATCAAGCCTAATCCAAATAAAATCAAAGTAATAGAAGAATTAGAATTACAATAAACGGAAAAACAGATTAAGAGCTTTTTAGGTATAACAGGTTATTATAGAAAATTTGCCAAGGACTATGCAAAGGTCGCACAACCAATTATAAAATATCTAAAAAAAAGGAGTTCGAATTAATATAAAAGATCCTTCATATATAGAAGCATTCGAAAAACTTAAACAATTAATAAGCTCGCATCCAATTTTACGGTATCCAAATTTTGAAAAAATATTTACATTAACTACAGATGCATCAAATTATGCAGTAGAAGCATTTATATCTAAAGAAGGACACCCAATATGTTATGTATCAAGAACCTTAAATAATCATGAACGAAATTATTCAGCAACTGATAAAGAATTTTTAGCAATTACTTGAAGCGTAAACTACTTTAGACCATATTTATACGGTAGAAAATTTAAGATCGTAACAGATCATCAACCAATTAAATATTTACATTCAAAATAAAGAGGGAAAGACATGTCACCAAATCATCAACGATGGTTGTTAAAATTAGGTGAATATCAATTTGACATCGAAACATAGTAGCAGATTTTCTTAGCAGAATTCAGCGTAATGATGATGTGATAAAAGAAAATGAGGATGAAAATACCGATGAAATTTCAGAACATGACGTAAATATAATTAACAATTTAGATGACGATGCATCAATGCAAACAATACATTCCGCAGAAGAAAATTTACAAGATCATTTTTATATTAAGGTGGAGATAGTTAATAAATATAAAACCCAAATTATTTTGACAAACAACAAGACAGAAGAACTAAAACAGATACATGGAATAGTAATTATTTTTATTTCAGAGTATGATTTCGATAGATTGAGTGAAATATTTAAAAAATATATAACAAAAGGAAAAGTAGGAATTTATTCAGAATTATACGAGCGACAATATACATAGTACAAGAGAAACTAATATAAATGTTTTCAAATGATAAACAATTAGAATTTATAAAGAGCACAATGAGAGTACAGGATATAGAAACAGAAATGGAGCTGTTAAGCAAATTTCGTTGTATCACATTAGAGAAAGTAGGCATTCGGGCATAAAAGAAAGATATAATCAACTTATAAATAAAATTTATTATCCGAAATTAGGAGAGTTAATACAAATAGTAATTAACCAATGCGAAACATGTCAAGAAGTAAAATATGATAGGAGACCTTTTAAACAAAAATTTTTTCATACAGAAACGCCTACGAAGAATAATGAAATAATCCACATAGACACCTATGTAATAAAAAGATTCCATTTTTTTTAATTATAGACAAATTTTCCAAATATGGAGTAGCATATCCGTTAACTGATAGAAATCACATTACATTCATCGAACAATTAGAAGACTATTTTACCAAAATAGGAAAACCAAAGAAAATAGTAGCTGACAATGAATTTAATGCTACAAGAATTAGGGAATTTTTAAATAATGAAAATATAGAATTCCATTTAACCAAACACAACAGTCATACGGTAATGCAGACATTGAAAAATTTCACAATACAATTTCAGAAAAATTTAGAATGTTATATAAATTAAATAAAAATGTATCAGTTAAGCAACTAATTCAAAAAGCTATTAGGAATTATAATGATAGATTTCATTCTACAATGAAATACACACCCAACGAGGTACCTCGTAGTAAAGTAGATAAAGACATAGTAAGAAAAAATTTAGAACAGCAACAAGAAAAGACAATCAACAAACTCAATAGGAACAGGGAAGACTATACAGAACAAAGAACGGAAAGACTTATAAAAAATTATAAAGCAGTTAGGCACAAGGAACAGCCTAAATATAGAAAACAAAACTTAGAAAAAATTCATACTAGTAATATAAAAAGACCTTTAAAATTTACAGATTTGGATAATATTGATTATAATAATTTTGATGAAGTTAGAGAATAAAGAAATACTACAAAGAGATTTGTTAGATATAAGGAGAAAACTACTGGCACTTATGCCAGTTAGAGCTAGAAATAAAAGAGGATTGATTAATGCAGTTGGCAGTATGTCAAAATGGCTTTTTGGAACAATGGACGAAGACGACAGACAAAATATACAAACATATCTTTTACAAACGAATGACTCATTTAACGAACAAATTAAAATAAATTATTGAAGTTATACTTCTTATACGAGTTCGGAAAAGGTTGCGATAGATTCAGGTTGCGCAACCTTGCTCAATATGAATCTACGCAACCTTGCCTGCGAAGCTCGGCTTTTCTACCAACAGCACAATGTTGCCATGCTTATGCTGTTGTTGTTTTTGTAAAACAATGTTCAAATTTTTGGTTGGTGACATATTCAATAAAAATAAATTCTGTTGGGATTCGAACCTACGTGCTCGTCGTAACTTTTCAAGCGCTTACCACCAACACCACCATTGACACTTGTATTGCGTTGTCCTAATTATGGTTTGGTTATGCATGAAAGAAATATATAATGGATCGCCGATTGTTACCTCTTTTCTTGCTGCTGTTGCGCATATGTATGTTTGTATGCTTGTGCATTATTGAAGTTATGCTTCTTTTTCTTTCGTTTGTCTTTCATTTCTGCGAATTCTCAACTATTTTGCGTATATTTTGGTTGAAATACTCTGCGTTGCCCGTTGAAAAATTATGGCTATACTTTACAGGATCATTTCTGTAGTTAGTCCTCATTTGCATTTTTTGGAAATCGACCCGCAATGACGAAGTATATCGTTTTATCTGACAGCGTGAGGTTTAAGAAGTTCATTTCTAATTTTGTCTTGTGGCATATTAGAAATGATGTTTCTTCGAAAATCGTTTGCTTACAACGGATAAAACGACTTCTGAGTGGTGATTTTAATTAATAAATTCCTTTTGGTTGAAATGCTCTGCGTTGGCCGTTGAAAAGTTAAGACTATACTTCTCAGGATCATTCATTCCTTTCATTTCTTCAAAGAAATTATTTTTTTTTTTTTTTTGTTTCAATATCTTTTTTTTTATTTATTGAATCTGCTTTTTGTTTTAAAGCCTAACAATAAGTTATAAAATCTTAAATCTAATTAAAAACTAGACACGCTCAAGCAAATGATTGAGCTGTTTTGGTGATACATTGCTCCTTAGTACGCGGGCATATCTCTTCTTTTAAGGCGTGTTTGATTGCAGGAATGTACCAAAGCATTAGCCAAAGGGTTTGGGTGATCACGGAGTTTAGATATATATTTCAATTTGCTGTCTTCTACTTCTTTCTTTACCATAGAAATACCAAGGTCTTTATGGATATTTTCATTACGCATGTACCATGGCGAACACGTGATTGATCTAAGCATTTTTGATTGGAACCTTTGTATTATGTCTATATTAGTTGCACAGGTCGTACCCACAGTTGAATTCCATACATCCAAATCGGCTTTATGACCGCTTTATATAAAAGCACTTTGTTGTCTAGGCTAAGTTTGGAGTTTATATTTAATAGCCAATTTAAATTTGCAGCTCTTATCTTCATGCAAGTTATTTTACTCGCTATGTGTTTTCTCCACGTAAGTCTTCTATCGAGGTGAATACCAAGATAAGTTACTTCATTCGCTTGGGGTACTAAAATATTATTAATTTTTACTTCCGGACACATTTTTGGTCTAAGCGAAAATGTAACATGCTTACACTTTTGTTCATTAACATTTATACGCCAGTTGGCTAGCCATTCTTCGACAAACCTTAGGTGCTCGGCTAGTATTCTTGATGCTATTATGTGGCATTTGTTACGGCTCACTAAAGCTGTGTCATCCGCAAAAGTTGAAGTCAATATATTATTAGCTGTTGGAAGATCTGCTGTATATATGATGTATAGTGTTGGGCCTAAAACACTGCCCTGGGGTACGCCAGCCCTTATCTGTCTTTCATCAGATATGAAATCTCCCACTTTTACCATAAATTTTCTATTTTTTAAATAAGACTCCAATATTTTATACAATTCTGAAGGTAGGATATTTTTAATCTTATATAAAAGGCCCTCATGCCATACCTTATCAAACGCCTGAGCCACGTCTAGGAATATAGCTGAACAGTACTCTCTGTGCTCAAATGCTTTTCTTATTTCGTTAGTAATTCTATTTACTTGCTCTATCGTGCTATGTTTTTCACGAAATCCGAATTGGTGCGTTGGTATTATATTATTTTCGTGGAGGAAAGGAGACATCTTTGATAGCAACACTTTTTCAAATATTTTAGAAAGACAGGATAGAAGACTGATTGGTATGTATGAAGGCGGCTGTGTTAAGTCTTTCCCAGGTTTGTCTATCAAGATAATCTGCGACTTTTTCCATGAATTAGGATAGTGTCCGAGATTAAGAATTGCATTGAAGAGCAAAGAGAGCACTTCTACGGCAATATTTGGTAACTCAATTAGCATTTTTGGTGTAATATTGTCATATCCTGGTGACTTTTTTGGGTTAAGTTCTTTTATTATTCTAGTAACTTCAGAAGTAGAAGTCCTAATAGACACATGCGACTCGTTTGCGGTATTAGGCAAGGTTGGCAACTCAAAGTTGTTCTTTGGGGAATTGGGTTGAAATACCTTTTCTAGGTGATATGCAAAGCAATTTGCTTTATCCTCATCACTACGTGCCCAATTACCATTCAACTGCCTTAGAGGCATGTTGGAAACTACTGGTGGCTTGAAAGATTTTTGGGCTTTCCAAAGGGAGTTTTGCTTGCTAGAATTTGGACACAATTTTTTTATATAATTTTCAGTGTTGTGTTCTTCTTCATGTTTAAGCGCTTTTTTCAACTTTCGTACAGCAGATTTCAGTTGAAGCAGAGTTGAAGAGGAGCGATTTAACTGCCATTCCCGCCTAGCTCGCCTTTTCTCATTTACAAGTTTCTCTATTTCATTATTTGTGATCTTTCTAAAACCAACTGGTTTATTGTTTCTTTCTGGTGTTGCCAGTACAGCTGCATTAGTTATTAGGTCATTAATTTCTCTTATATTTTCATCAATGTCTCTTTCTGTATTTATTTTGCAATCAATATTGATATGGCTGCTGATATACTTTCTATACTTCAACCAGTTAGTTTTATATGATGTTAGAGAAACTTTTGGCTCAATTATCATGGGCTGTTCGTATAACTTTATTAGTACAGGAGAATGATCAGATGATAAGTCTGTAAATGTGTCAGCTGTAATAAGTGATCTATCTATATTTTTGACTACAGCAAAATCTATTAAGTCTGGTATTTTTCTTCTATCACTGGGCCAGTATGTCGGCTTACCAGGAGATATTATATCCAGCTTATTATGCTTATTCATAATAGTGTAGTACAACTGTCGTCCTTTCGGATTAATAAGACGTGAGCCCCAGTACGTATGTTTTGCGTTGTAATCTCCACCTGCTAGAAATCTTTGACCTAGTGTTCCAAAAAGTCTTTAAACTCGATTTCTGTAGTTTTAAAACGAGGTGGACAGTATATAGCCGTAAGGTTTAAGTCACAACCCCGATTTTTGAGTGATATTGTTGTAGCTTGTAACTGTGGAGTAGCATGAGATTCTAGGGCATAGTGGTTTAAACGATTTCTAATCAACACTGCCGTGCCACCATGCGCTTTTCCATCCGGATGATTTGTAACATATAGCCTAAATCCTGGTATACTGAAATTATTTTTATTTGTTAGATGAGTTTCTGAAATAAGCATTACATCTATATTCTTTTCAGACAGAAATCTGATAATCTCTAATTTATGTTGGTTAACACCGTTAGCATTCCATATACAGATATTTAGGAAGCTCATTTTTTTACTTAATAAATTTTGCAGCATTTGATTTTGAGATTTTATTAAATCCTGGATCATGTTTTGCATGGTGGACATAAATTGTGTCATGCACTGTGTAAGATTTATAATCATAGTTTCAATACCTCCATTTGGAGGATTTTGCGGCTGTTGCATTTGCACAGTGTTGCCTTTCACCACATTTGCATAGCTTCCTTGCATATTATTATTGTTAGAAGTAATGGGATTTGATCTTTTTTCTGAGGTTGCTATAATTTTATTACGGGGTGTTTGTAACATTTGGTTACGACGTGCTTGAATGCCCTGTGACAACTTTGATTTCAAATCTTTATATACAGGGCAACTTCTGTAGTTAGCAGTGTGATTTCCTCCGCAATTGCTGCATTTTTTATTTAATTCTTCTTTCTTAAGGGTGCATTTTGAAGTGGGATGTAAATCACCACATACCACACAAACACTGCGTAGAGTGCAATATGATTTAGTATGCCCTTATTCTTAGCAGTATCTTTTATGTGGTTCTTCCACAGTTACTCTACGGTGCAGCAAATATTTCAGATTATATAGAGGATGGGTCTCATTTTTTTAAGTTGATTCGAATTGGGCAACAGTTCAATTTTAAACATTGGCTGTGGTACTTTGTTTCTATTAAATATATTTACAACAGTTTTAATACCAAAACCGCATTCTTCCAGTGCTTCTTTGACTTCACTGGAGTCTACGGCGGACTCTATACCCTTGATTACAACAACTAGGCCCTTAGAGCTCTTCAGTTGATACGAATAATAATTTTTGTTTTTATTTGACAAAAATTTGACGATTTCCATGAAACTTTTTTCAGTGTAGGTCTGAATTTTTGTTTCGTCTATATTGCCTTTTTTCAAAGGCACTATATGAAAATTGTTAGTACCTACAATTTTGCTTAATTCAGCAACGAGAGCATTACTGCTACGCTCGCGCAAATATATTGGGGGTGGTTTGGCATTAACGACTGTGGTGGTACCCTTCGCATCGTCGTCTGAACCATTGCTTAGTATGGCAAATCTGTTGCCATTTAGGATTTCTGGCTTTTTACTATTTGGCGTGCCTGGTTGAAATTTTTTGGTATTGACCGCTGATTTAACTGGACTTAAGAAATTAATGACATTTAGAAATATGCATATTTGCATTATTTCGTTGTCATTTCCATATTCGTAGCAATAGAATTTCTATGGCATAAGTAAAGTAATGGCCGCCGATTGTCACCCCTTGCCGCTGTAGCAGCTTCGCCTACAAACATGCGTAAGTATGTATGTATGTATACGTATGATCTTGAATACATATCGACGCAGATTTTTGCGAGAAGCACCAAAAAGTTGTGCAATTTATGATTTTTGGCTTTTGCCATCGTCGCGAAAAGACGACTTGTTGGCAAAGGCATGCTCGGGGAGATGTTACGGCCTCTGTTTTTATGAATGAAGCGAGATCGCTTGTGGAATTTGCGCCTGCGTTCATGAATGAAATCGTTTTTGTTGTAAAATGCACTACACTTGTTCTTCGCCAATTTCGCTGCCATATTGTCTTGTGAAGATCAATTTTTTGTTGGTGACATATACATATGTATGTGTACGCATATGTATGTTTGTATGCTTGTGCATTATTTGTTTGGCAATGTATGCAAATATATGTACATATAAGTATATATGAATGTATGAACATGCAAGTAAATGCGAGCACATGTAATAAGTATATTGACAAGTGATGAAAATATGATTTCAATTTCTGAACGCGCACATGCGTATACATACACTCATATGAGCATGTGCAGATACACAAGATAGGATACAAGATGTATGCATTTTAACATCGTATACTATACTAATAAATATTTTTCTTACTAATAGAAATTAAATTTATCACAGCAATATACATAATACACATATACATAATATTGCTGTGATAAATTTAATTTCTATTAGTAAGAAAAATATTTATTTTTAGTATACGATGTTAAAAGCAAAAAATTAAAAATTTATTCTGTCGAGATTCGAACCTGTGGTAGCATCTTGACTTCCCTTAAGCGCTTACCACCAACACCACCATTGACACTTAGGTTGCGCTGACTTAAGTATGGTTTGGTTATGCATGTATGTACATAAGAAACATACGATGGTTCTAATAATTTTGTTTAAGTATAGAAATATGCTTTTGTAGAACATTTGCTTTTGCAAACATACAGACAAATGTGCAAACGACATAATATATGTATGTATGATTGTTTCGCATTTTGCTTCTACGCCGGTCAAATTTCTATACAAAAATCGGCTGAAATGTGTGAGAAAATAAAAAATGGACAACTAGTGCAAATAATTTTTAAAAAATTTATTGACAATTAAATATAAATGAAAATACATGTAAATTTACTTAAATTTATTGAAATTTCGTTTCGCATTTTTCGGCACTTTCAAATTATCTAATATAAGTAAATTTCACGACTTAACCCGCACACGTCTTATTCGCGAAAAATTTCCAACTTTATGAAAATTGGCGCAATTATTGACACTTCAATTTTGTGTAAAGTTTAAAACATGTTTACATATGAATATATAATATATTTGATTTTGGCGCAATTATTGACACTTGTCTTCATATACAAAATTGGGCCAAAACGAAACAATGAAATACATAATTACTTTTGCATGTCAATATGGAAATGCAAAACGCAAAGGCATATATTGCACATATGTACATACAAGCGATTTCTTGGTTGAAAGCAAAAATTGAAGCATGAGAAATTGAAATGCCGACGGCAAAACGAAATTGCTTATATTAGTACATTGCGTATGAATCATGAAAATATCATCATAATGTTTAGGTAAATCGTTTATATATTTAAAATGAGTTATTACAAAATAAGATCAAATTAGCATTAAATAATTTGAAAAATAAAAGAGTTCTACATACATATTTCCATCCTATGGAATATCAAAGAAATCATTTTATAAATACATATATTTCTGTCTCTTCATATTCTCGGTTAGAATATGTGAGAGAATTATAAAAAATGTTAAAATTGCGAGGCGAATTCCGACCTACCTGATCTTCACAAGACAATATGGCAGCCAAATTGGCTGGACCTCCGATCAATGTTGATAAAATAAATGACAGTGATAATACGCATAACACAGCGGATTCCAGGTTATGTGATGGTAAGTTTCTCTTGAATATTTCAATGGTCCGTAATAGATGCACCTTGTGCATTAAACTTGTGCCTTGAAACTAATATCAATTGGATTGGCAAAAATTTTAATGATTTGATTTTAAATTTATTTTACAGCGGAAAAAGACAGTGTAGCCCGTATTTCAAGAGGAGGGAAAACAGCACAATATTATCGTGAATACCGAGCACGAAAGAAAGCAGAGCGGGAAAAGGAGAAATTGAAAATGATAGCTGGCAGTTAATCGAAGAAGAGGAAAACAGCTGCGGAATATCAGAGAGCGCGTAAAAAAAGATTCAACGTTTGCTGTTCCATCAATGTCTGCGGGAGCATCTATAACTACTGATGAATCAACGGTCGTAATGCACCGATAACTGCTGGGCCTTCAACGCGTGTTGATAGATTACAAAAGAGAGATGATTACGCTGCATATTCTCTTCCGCAACGAAGAGACAGAACTATTTTTCTAGTCAAAGTTCCTTCATTTAGACTTTGCTTTATTCTTTATTTTATGTGCTTAATAAATTTATAAAATGTGAATTTAAGTTTTTCTAGTTTTCTTTCATATAAAATGATATGCATTTCTTGGAATATCACTAAGAAGTGTAACTTCATCCGCGCGTAGGGACTCCACGCCCCTTTTTTATTATTTCGCGTCAGCTATTGAACATTTAAAAGAAATTGTTAAAAGTGACAGATTAAAAATTGAAAAAGAACTTAATTCGATAAATAAGCTTATATATGATGAATATAAACAAACTTTATATTTAGATCAATACACAAAAATTCAATTGTTAAAAAGTAAAATAGAACATATACAAGAAAAAGTTGTATCCGCTAAATATGGGATAATACATCCGAATATTTTAACTAACGAAGAAATTGTAAAATATAATATTGATTATTATAAACTAAAATATCTACAACTAGGAAAAGTAATTGTTAATAATACATTTCTAGTATTTGGAATAAAAATACCAAAAATGTTTGAAAATGTAAAAATACGAAAAATTATCCCAATACCTAACAGAAAAAATAATGAAATAGATGCAAAATTAGAGGAAATATTTAACTACAAAAATAAAACATTAATATTTGAAGATAATAAATCATTAAAACAAATGAAAATAAGCAAACATTGTATTGTAAGAAATAATTGTTATCTTGTAAAATGTAAAGAACTCGAAATAATACACTTAAACATAAAAACAATTCTTATTAAAAATGCACTTTAAAAATTAATAATACATGTAATCAAGAGACTATGTAATAAGGTTCAATTAAAATTAATGACTATTATTTTTCAAATTTTGTTGAAGCTATAAAAGAAAATATTGTTACTTTAAAATATAAAGACAGTCAGAATTTTACAAAAAAAAATTACTTTTGACGAAATAGTAGAAGAACATAAATCAAATACAGAAAAAATTTTTAAATTGAAAATACAAATGAAAATATCTCATGATTGCAACATATTACAATCTTGTTAGTAGCTACTGTCATTATCAAAAAACACAAATATATAAATATAATATTATAAAAGTATGCTTATTCAGCAATCTATATATATAAAAATAAGTCCGTATATCTACGTCGCCGAACTAATCATAAACGCGCCGTGGGATTTCAACCAAACTTATACACTACGTAGACAGTGGCCCATTTATGGTTTATATGAAGTTTGGTTGAAATCCGATAACCCATGTGTGTGCGGTGCGTATGTGAAGTGAGTGTGTTTTTGCCGCAGGCATTTTTTGTACCGTATACAGCATTCATTAGTATTGAATACATTTTGGTCGTTTGTGAATTGGAGAGCATTGCACGGAGTGATGCAAATAGCAATTTGTTATCATTTCTCTTTTCTCTTTGTACGTCATTGGTGATTCATCTTATCATAATCGATTTTTGAAAACATTATTTTCTTCGCATTTTTTGGTGAGTATTTTGATAAAAATAAATTAATTTTCGTGCTAATCATCGTTCTAATTTGAATATTTTGTTAAAGAAAATTAAAAAAAAAAATGATTAATGAGATAAAAGTCGATTGTTTTGCTAAACAAGTGTTCTGATTGTTACAAGTCCATCATATGATTTTGTGACATAATCTCAAATTTGATATTTTGTGAAAAAAATTAAAAAATTGAGTGAATTTTTGTTTGTTTAATGTCCGATCAGTGAGCTAAAAATTACTTCGATTTTTTGGCACATTTTTAATTGAATTTTGTCACATTTTCAGCAGATTTTCGTGTCTTTTCGTCACGTTTTGGTGCTTTTCGAGTGCAGACGATCTCGAACGTTTCATTTTCGCTTCCGAACGGTAAGACAAAAATTATTTCGATTTTTTGGCCAATTTTTAATTGAATTTTGACACATTTACAGCATATTTTAACAATTCTCGTGTCTTTTCGTGACTTCTAGGTGCTTTTCGAGTCCAGAATTTGCTGGAGTTCATCAATTTATTACTGAAGTTCTTTATTATCTTTGGTTTAGTTTCTTCTAAAAATGCCACGAAGAGCAAGAGCTGACATTGGACGTCGGTCGCGTAGAACGCAAAATAGATCAAGCGAAAGGGAAAATCAATCGCAAGAACAGCGATAACAAGAGATTGCAAATACAAGGGAACATGCAAGATCGCGTTCAGATCGTAGGCCGACAAGTACGAGTATTAATCAAAATGTTCAAAGGCGTGCCGCACAAATCACGCAATTGATAACAGTTTGCATAAGTTTGTGGTGATTGGTGGAATGAACAAAGTATGCCAACATTATAATGCACTGAAATTTCATAATGAAACACCTGGAATGTGTTGTGCCAGTGGCAAAGTAAGATTACCAGAATTACAACACCCACCGGAACCGTTGGCAACATTAATTTCAGGAACAACGCCGCAATCGAAACATTTTTTGGATAATATCCAAATGTATAATTCGTGCTTTAAAATGACTTCCTTTGGAGCGACGAATGTAATACGAAATAATTTCATGCCGAAATTTAAGGTAATTTCGGCTCTGGGAATTTCGAATGAAGCATACAGCGAAATTTCAGAACTTTTCACAAGTTCTAATCAATCATATTTTGCCTCACAATTTCAGATACAAGGGCAAATTTATCATAGGATTGGTTGATTATTGCCATTTCTAGATGCAAACCACCAATTCTTGCAAATATACTCCCTTGGCAATAATGAAAATGAAGTAGATGCACGTTGTTCAATATTCACAAGTGCCAGAAGAATAATAGTACGTGAATTGCAAGCATTGTTTCATGAACAAAATGATTTGATTAATACTTTTCGGACAGCACTTGATCAGATGTCGTCTGATGATCATAAAATCGTGATTCGTGCTGATAGAAGACCAATCGGAGAACATGAACGAAGATTTAATGCACCTAGAAATAATGAAGTTGCTGTGGTGATTGTCGGCGATGAGTTTCAATCATGTGGCATTGTATTGCGTAGAAGAAATAATCAATTACAACGTGTTTGTGAAACACATCGCTCTTACGATGCCCTACAGTACCCAATTTTGTTTTGTCGGGGTGAAGACGGATACTCTATTAATTTAAAAATGGTAGATATCGCAAACCCACGTGAGTGTTTGTTGTGTTTAATATACTTTTCCAATTTTGTTTAACAAGAATTAGTATGAAATGATTGAAATTTCCATTTGTTTTTTTTCTCTTCAGAACGTGAAGTCAATGAAACTGTTAGCGCTATGAACTATTATGCACATAGAATTATGATACGACAAAATCAGGAAAATCATATTTTGATATGCCGGAGACTCTTTCATCAATATGTCGTAGACATGTATGCAAAGATAGAAACAGGGCGTTTGAACTTTATTCGATTCAATCAACGGATGTTGCGATCAGAAGAGTATATACATATGTTATATACATATGTACATCTCCGCGATGCAATCAATAATGATGGAAATGTTGACAATGTTGGACAAGTTGTTATTTTACCAGCAAGTTACAGAGGCAGTCCAAGGCACATGCATGATTATGCACAAGACATACCTGTTAAGTTTTGATTACTAATCGTAATTATTAGTAATCTGATTACTTTGTATTTGAGAGTGAAATAATTGATTATATTACGATTATCTTGGTCCCAAGTAGATTACGTAATGATTAAGATTACAAGTAATCAAAAAATAATCAGGATTACTCTGGATTACTGAAAAGAATCAAAAATAATCAAAATGAATAATTGATTCTTTTCAGCGATTTTTTTCGATTATTTTTGATTCTGTTTGATTCTTTTCAATCCAAAACCCCAAACAACTTTGGTCTTTTTGCTTTTTTTAATTTTTAATAAATTGTTTTATTCAATTTCGTACAACAAATAAAGATATTCAAGAGTCTTAAATCAAGACATAATAACTAAATGTAACACCAAAAAAATAACAAACTTCATTTATAACAAAATAACAAGAAAAATATACATTAACTCCATTTAGAATTTGCTTTCAATAACACCAATTTCTCAAATGATAAGTCCGACATTGACTGGCGCCTTGGACTGTTCACTATCCCCGCAAAGGAAAATAACCTCTCTACTGGTGCTGAAGATGTCAGGGGAGTATTAAAGGCAACAAAAGCTTCTTTTAGACTGCAATGTTTTACCCAAGTGTCGTCTGTTCTTGAATTGTCATTTAAGTAACAGAAAAAGTGATGGGTCAAAAAAGCCCGACGATCACTAGAACTTGGCTCAGGAGTAGCATTTGTTCCTTCTTCGTTATCTGTGTCTGTATAAAGATAAATGAATTTAATAAAAATAATCTAAGAATATTCAAGCAATCCTACCGTTGAGGTCAAAACCAAAATGCCTATTATTTGCAAATAATTCATTACTTTTCAATATTTGTGCATTGAAAGCACGATTATCTTTTGCATAGTTTTCGTGCGGGGACTTGGCACGTAGTGTCACACTTTTCGTCAAGCATGTCAGGAATTGCATTTACTGGAAGATGATAGACACTGGGATGCGACTTTTAGGGATGCATCAGCAACAGGTTCTCCTCATCAAATAGGAACATTATTTGCTATTATTATTGCAACATGTTTTCCATCTGATCCATTGCAATTATGGGAAAATTTTAGGGATTTTATGACCGAAGACATTTTGCATCGAATGCGCCGAATTGCAGGAAACAACGATTTAATAATTACACTTGAAAAGTTTAATGAGGCATTGATTATCATTGAAGATATTTGTTTGCTAATTGCAAATAAAGCATTGACACAATTGGGTTGGCCAGCTCCAAATCGACCAATGCATGATGCATTCAATAAATTCAATAAATTGAATCCAAAACAGAGACACGCATATGATACCATAATGGAATCAGTACGAAATAAAACTGGAGGAATGTTTGTTTTAGACGCTCCAGGAGGAGCTGGCAAAACATTTCTGATTTCCTTGCTATTAGCGACTATAAGATCACATAGTAATATAGCATTGACATTGGTCTGGAATAGCAGCGACGTTATTAGATGGTGGTCGGACAGCCCATTCTGCACTTAAATTACCACTGAATATGAATGTATGTAAATGAAAATTCCACCTGTAATGTTTCCAAAAATTCGGGAATGGGCAAAGTCTTGCAACAATGCAAATTAGTAGTGTGGGATGAATGTACAATGGCCCATAAGAAATCAGTGGAAGCGTTAGACAGGTCATTGCAAGACTTGCGTAGTAATGATCAACAGATATTTGGTGGCGCTTTGATTCTGTTGGCTGGTGATTTTCGTTAGACATTGCCTGTGATTCACCGTTCAATAACAGCAGATTAATTAAAAGCATGTTTAAAGTCATCTTATTTATGGAGAATGTACAAATACTCAATTTGACTACAAATGTGCGAGTACAAATTCAAAACGATCCATCGGCCGACACATTTTCAAGGCAACTGTTGGCAATAGGCAATGGTCAACTTGATGTTGATGGTGAAACTGGCTTAATCACTTTACCAGATAACTTTTGTAATATTGCACCGACAAAAGAAGAATTGGTGTCAAGTGTTTTTCCAAATATTGCAGAAAATTATCGTAATCATAATTGGTTAGCTGAAAGAGCTATACTGGCCGCTAAAAATAAAGACGTTGGTCAAATGAATGCAGACATTTTAACCCATGTTCCTGGCGAAGTTGTAACATATCAATCAGTTGACACGGTTACGAATCAAGACGACGCTGTTAATTATCCGACAGAATTTTTGAATTCATTGGATTTACCCGGATTTCCACCTCATCGTTTACAATTGAAAGTGGGTGCTCCGATTATTATGCTTCGAAATATAAATCAACCACGATTATGCAATGGGACAAGATTAGCGGTTAAAAAGGTCATGATCAATTTGATCGAAGCAACAATTTTAAAGGGGAAGTTTAAAGGTGAAGATGTATTGATTCCACGAATTCCAATGATTCCATCAGATTTACCTTTTGAATTCAAAAGACTACAGTTTCCAATACGTCTTGCATTTGCTATTGAGATAAATTGTGTGGAATTGATTTAGAATATCCTTGCTTTTCACACGGCCAGTTGTATGTTTCGTGCTCACGTGTTGGCAAGCCTTCAGTTCTCTTTATCTACACAACAACTCATGGCAAAACCAAAAATGTTGTCCACGAAAGAGCTCTATGATAGTTTAAGTGATACATAGTCTAAGATTGGAGGAAACTAGAATTAAAAGTTGAATAATAGGGAACAAACCCAACTTTATTAAAAACAAGTGTGTTTCTGTTCTTATTTTGTTTTTCCGTGCGAAGCAGGTACCGGGCCCGCTAGTCTATATATATAAAAATAAGTCCGTATATCTACGTCGCCGAACTAATCATAAACGCGCCGTGGGATTTCAACCAAACTTATACACTACGTAGACAGTGGCCCATTTATGGTTTATATGAAGTTTGGTTGAAATCCGATAACCCATGTGTGTGCGGTGCGTATGTGAAGTGAGTGTGTTTTTGCCGCAGGCATTTTTTGTACCGTATACAGCATTCATTAGTATTGAATACATTTTGGTCGTTTGTGAATTGGAGAGCATTGCACGGAGTGATGCAAATAGCAATTTGTTATCATTTCTCTTTTCTCTTTGGACGTCATTGGTGATTCATCTTATCATAATCGATTTTTGAAAACATTATTTTCTTCGCATTTTTTGGTGAGTATTTTGATAAAAATAAATTAATTTTCGTGCTAATCATCGTTCTAATTTGAATATTTTGTTAAAAAAAATTTAAAAAAAAAAATGATTAGTGAGATAAAAGTCGATTGTTTTGCTAAACAAGTGTTCTGATTGTTACAAGTCCATTATATGATTTTGTGACATAATCTCAAATTTGATATTTTGTGAAAAAAATTAAAAAATTGAGTGAATTTTTTTTTGTTTAATGTCCGATCAGTGAGCTAAAAATTACTTCGATTTTTTGGCACATTTTTAATTGAATTTTGTCACATTTTCAGCAGATTTTCGTGTCTTTTCGTCACGTTTTGGTGCTTTTCGAGTGCAGACGATCTCGAACGTTTCATTTTCGCTGCCGAACGGTAAGACAAAAATTATTTCGATTTTTTGGCCAATTTTTAATTGAATTTTGACACATTTACAGCATATTTTTAACAATTTTCGTGTCTTTTAGTGACTTTTTGGTGCTTTTCGAGTCCAGAATTTATTACTGAAGTTCATTATTATCCTTAGTTTAGTTTCTTCTAAAAATGCCACGAAGAGCAAGAGCTGACATTGGACGTCGGTCGCGTAGAACGCAAAATAGATCAAGCGAAAGGGAAAATCAATCGCAAGAACAGCGATAACAAGAGATTGCAAATACAAGGGAACATGCAAGATCGCGTTCAGATCGTAGGCCGACAAGTACGAGTATTAATCAAAATGTTCAAAGGCGTGCCCACAAATCACGCAATTGATTACAGTTTGCATAAGTTTGTTGTGATTGGTGGAATGAACAAAGTATGCCAACATTGTAATGCACTGAAATTTCACAATGAAACACCTGGAATGTGTTAGTGTATAATACATTCGTCTGAAATTGTGAGGCAAAATCTTACTTTGCTACTGGAAAATTTCGAATAGTTGCCGTAAAACCCCTAAAATCAGCCCTTTTCTTTTTCCCATACAAACGAATGAATGTTTGTTTGTTAGTAACGCTAAGAGAGTGGCTGCACCAATCTTGGATAAATTTTCAAAGGTTGTTCATTGTGAATTGGGGAAGGTTTAGAAACAAAAAGACCTTTTACTTTTCAGGGGGAGAAGTCGGAAAATTGGAAAAATTCCAAAAAGTAACTTTTTTCCATACAATTTTTTTCAAATTAGGTTTGTTTTGCTTTTCAATATTTTGATTTGTAAATTATTTGAATCGTTCAATTTGGGTCGCTTGCTTTTTTATTCCGGCTATTCAAAAGAAAAATTTTTGAAAATTATGTATTGAAAACTTTTTGTCATACAGGATGTGATGACATACGTGCGGAATTATGGATCGCGGTCAATCAATGCTGACAACAAATGCACGAAAAACTATATACGTACGTGCTTTTCTTTCGGAACCACAGACTAGAAATGATGGATATCTACTGTATCGGCGTCACTCACCAGACGACAATGGCAGAACATTCATCATTCAATTTAGAAGAGTGAATATCGAAGTTGACATCACGTGGATGGTACTATATTCACCATTAGACAATAATTCGCAGTCAAAACTCATATCAATGTTGAGTATTGCAGTTTGGGGTAATCAATAAAATACGTTTGTAATTAAGTCACCAAAGGAAGCAACATGACGGTTATTGGCCTTGAACGATATGAGATCAGGAAGTATCAAATAGGTCGTTCGTGAACTGCAATAAAGCGCTTTGTAGGATATTTACTTTTTTAATTCATGAACGTTTTCCGACTGTTGTGCATCTCGCAATTCATTTGGAGAATGGCCAAAGAGTGTATTTCAACCCAAAGAATACAGTACAGCCAGTGAAACACCGCCAGCAACAAAATTAACATTTAAGAGTTCTTGCTCAACTTTCGTCAGTGATCTGTTTGCGAGAACATTGCTCTATTCGAAAATGCCTTGATATTAGACATGAAATGCTTCGTCAAAGAAATGGTTACTCAGAAAGCAAGGTCAGGCAGAAGATGGACAACTAGGTGTGTTCTCAGCTAATGCATTAGGATGTGTTTACACAATCCACCCGAAAAAACGTTTCTACCTTTGGTTGCTATTGATTAATGTACGCGGTTCAACTTCATTTGAGTCATTGCGTACTGTGAGTGGTACGGTATGCCAGCAATTACAATTGCTGGAACATGATAATCACTGGAGTCAAACGATGGACGATGCGATAGCTACTTCAAATGCAAATGAAGTTCGCACACTTTTCGCGATAAACATTTCGATATATCAGCCTTCAAATCCGCGTCTATTATGGGATACGAACAAAAATGACATTGCCGAAGACATTTTACATCGCATTGGCTAAGAATTGGAAATGGGAAAATTTGGATTAATACTTCCAGTGATTTAATATCCATTCCACCTGCCGCTTGTCAATTCCCTTCAACGTAAGATAAACTCATCAGGAATGCTTACGCCAACATTGGCTAAATTATCGTAACTATGATTGCTTGAGATTACGCGCAATTTAGCACTTAAACTGGAAGATTCAAAGTCAAATGCCGGGAAGTTTGCGCTCATACAAAATGATTGATCGTCTTGACAATGAAGACGAAGCAGTGAATTATCCAGTGGAATTCCTAAAATCTGTCATTATTATGTTTCGCAATCTTCTTGCGCCGAAACTGTCTAATGAAACCCGACTGTTTGTAACGCAGTTCACAAGGATAGGCGCTAAAAGAGTCTGGCATAAATCTGGAAATGCGCGTTTGCGAGAAGCTATTCTCAAAAATACTTGTGGACCTACAACTCTTGGATTTTCTTCTTCTGCCTTACTGGCGTAGAAACTATTTACGTGGTTATAGCTGAGTAAACAACAGCGCGCCAGTCGTTTCTTCTATTCACAAGTCAAGCGAAGCCAGGTCCTTCTCCATCTGGTCCCTCCAACGGAGTGGAGTTCATCTTCATCCTCTGCCACCCCCGGCGGGTACTGTGTCGAATACTTTCATAGCAGGACGACATGACCTAGATGTCGTAGCCGACGTCTTTTATTTAACTGAACTATATCAATGTCGTCGTATATCTCATACAGCTCATCGTTCGATTGAATATATTCGCCGTCGCAGAACTTTTCTCTCGAAAATTCGAAACGTCAACTCATCAGATGTTGTCATACCTCAGCACCATATAGCAGGATGGGAATAATGAGTGACTTAAAGAGTTTTTTTTTGTTCGTCGAGAGGATTTTACTTCTAAATTGCCTACTTAGTCCGAAGTAGCACCGGCTAGCAAGGGATATTCTGTTGTTGAAGTTAATGCTAATTCCAAGATAGAAGAAACTATCTACAACTTCGAAGCTGACTGTCAATAGTGTCGTGGGAGCCTAGTCGCAAGTGCGACGACTGTTTGTTTGATGACAAGAGATATTTCCTCTTGCCCTCGTTCACAACCAGCCCCATTTGCTTCGCTGCCTTATCCATTCTGGAGAGAGCAGAACTAACGGCGCGGTTGATAAGGCCAGACAGCCAGCAGCTGTACACTCTTATAGAAGATGGTATATTCTCTGTTTAGTTCTTCAGCTCGAATTATTTTTTCCATTTCAGAAACCTCGTTTGGTATTGAACGGTCTGAGCTTTTGATGCTGCTCAAAGTCAGTTTACACAGCCGTATTGGTTTTGCGGGAATACCTAATTCAGACATCGCAGCATAAATGTAGCTCCTTTTCGTGCTGTCGAAAGCAGCTTTGAAATCGACGAAGAGGTGGAGTGTGTCGATTCTCCTTTCACGCGTCTTTTCCAAGATTTGGCGCATGGTGAATGGTGAACCAGTTCTAAACCTACACTGATAAGGTCCACACATACACACAATACGCTCGAAGGAACCTTGTACGCGATGTTGAGGAGGCTGATCCCACAGTAGTTGGCGCAGATTGTGGAGTTTCCCTTTTTGTGGATTGGGCAGAGCACACTTAAATTCTAATCATTGGGCATGCTTTCGTCCGACCATATTTAACAAAGAAACTGATGCATGCTCCTTATCAGTTCTTCGCCGCTGTGTTTGAATAGCTCGGCCGGCTATCTATCTTCATGGTCGGGCAATGGGACGTCTGCTTCATCATCTTCGATTGGGGAATCTGGCTCACCATCAC
>NW_024395911.1:0-72484 GCF_016617805.1 Bactrocera tryoni | reverse complement strand
GCTTTTCCGGATTTGTCTGTGGTCCAAGTGCTTTCCAAACGCTATCTCTTTGTCTTACCTCTGTGTGTTTGCGTTTGCATTTATTGGCCTGCAAACTACATTTTTTTGCATTCACGGTGCACACACGAAAATACACACAGCGCAATATTTTCGAACAACATTGCATTCGCTTTGACATATCACGATGGAGAGGAATTTATGAAATGTGAGTATGCAATGATAAATGTTAATTAAGACTTTTTACGCACACTCACACACATTCAGGCAACTCATAAATAAAATAACAACAAACAAAAACGTTCTGAGCAAACCAATTAAGTTCAAAAAGCTCACATCAAAATGAAGCTTAAAAAACATCACAATTTTACTGCACATCAAAAAGCAATAATACCTATCGTCAGCGGGTAACGATTACTTAAATGCTTACACGAGCTTCTTATACATACCCATTTGCACTTGGATGAGCAAATGCATACCTTCGATTTTGCAGTTTTGCATTCGTATCCAATTCCGGTCGAAGTTATTATCTCTTTCGTCAGCTGTACCCACAGCTGATTAGGATTTGTAACAAATAGATACATATGTTACTTTATTTTTATGTTGGTAATCACTATTTGCATATGAACATACGTGAAAACTGATTTGGGTTTAATCGAATAGTTATCCCGCACATATGTATGAAATAAAACATACCCGTTTACTTGTTTAACACACTTGTATAATATATGTACAACGTAATTTATTTGGAGAATATTTAACTTTATATAAATGATATTTTTCTTTACGCTACATGTTTATTTATTTCGGAGGTCCATGCAGGTTGTCGATTTAAACGGGATCGTATGTGGTGCTAACTACAGCGCGCGGGATTGGTGTCGCACACGAATATATATAAAATTGATGACAAGGTCCACGGCGATCAGACGATGATCCAATAGAAGTATCGATGCGGTACCGAAGCGGACCGGGTGAAGATGACAGGGCGCAGTGAGTCAGCGAATGTGTGTGGGTTAAGATCACTATTATAATATTATCACTTCGCCAGTAACAAAAATTATATCAGTTTTATCGAATTTTTCAGAGACAGTTTCACAGCAATTTTTTTACCCAAACTCCTTTCGGTTATGTCGACGGGTGTTATGTACAAAACGGCATTAAATCCATGGTTACTGTGGTCCTTAGTTCATCGTACAAACTGACGAGCAATGATGATAAGGATAACTAAAAAAAAACTTTTGTCTTATATTACGACAATACTGATCCTAGTTTTTAAACCCAATAAAATCTGACATATTATTTTATGGACAATTGCATTAGGAGAAAACTGCGATGGTGCCTTTACATATTTTTTTCCAACCTACATATCGTTGTTAATAATAATAATTTCGACAAAGTCAATTTCCACATTCGAATCCACATACTATATCGTATTTGGAGCCTCACTATGAAAAATAGAGGAATTATTTTTTTTTACTTAAAACTCGATTCCTAATGAAATTAGTTTTGTTACCATACCAAAAAAAATTTCGGCGTAAAGTATTCATTTTCATACACATACACATACCTGTACAAACTTACACAACATTATTAATTGAAATTTCCTATAAAATACTCGAAAGCGCAAGTAAAAAAATTTTCCACAACCCGTCCTCCACCTCAACCACCTTTCCTTTGTCCCTTCCGCAGTGCACTTGGCAGTTGATCAACATGCCTGCTTGCTTGCAATGAAAATTTATGCCACTGATTAGCTTGCAGCACACGCACCACGAATTTTGCAAAACATTAAGCACCTTATACATACCCAGCGTACTTTAAGCTCTTACTTCTACTGCATCCACTTTTTATACTCTCGCAACAATGTTGCTAAGGAGAGTATTATAGTTTTGTTCACATAACGGTTGTTTGTAAGTCCGAAAACAAAAAGAGTCAGATATAGGGTTATATATACCAAAGTCATCAGGGTGACGAGTAGAGTCGAAATCCGGATGTCTGTCTGTCCGTCCGTCCGTCTGTCCGTCCGTCCGTGCAAGCTGTAACTTGAGTAAAAATTGAGATATCATGATGAAACTTGGTACACGTATTCCTTGGCTTCATAAGAAGGTTAAGTTCGAAGATGGGCAAAATCGGCCAACTGCCACGCCCACTAAATGGCGGAAACCGAAAACCTATAAAGTGTCATAACTAAGCCATAAATAAAGATATTAAAGTGAAATTTGTCACAAAGGATTGCATTAGGGAGGGGCATATTTAAACGCAATTTTTTTGGAAAAGTGGGTGTGGCCCCCTACTAAGTTTTTTGTACATATCTCGGAAACTACTATAGCTATGTCAACCAAACTCTACAGAGTCGTTTTCTCCAGGCATTTCTACATACAGTTCAAAAATGGAAGAAATCGGATAATAACCACGCCCACCTCCCATACAAAGGTTATGTTGAAAATCACTTAAAGTGCGTTAATGGACTAACAAAAAACATCAGAAACACTAAATTTTACGGAAGAAATTGCAGAAGGAAGCTGCACCCAGGCTTTTTTTCAAAATTGAAAATGGGCGTGGCCTCGCCCACTTATGGACCAAAAACCATATCTCAGGAACTACTAGACCGATTTCAATGAAATTCGGTATATAATATGTTCTTAACACCCTGATGACATGCACGAAATATGGATGAAATCGGTTTACAACCACGCCTTCTTCCAACATAACGCTTTTTTGAATTCCATTTGATGCCTTCTCTGTATAATACATATATACATTTGGAACCAATGATGATAGCGGAATAAAACTTAAAAAAAATACGGTATTTGAAAAATATGTAAATAACGTATAATGAAATCTCGATTATCACTTTATCATGCGAGAGTATAAAATGTTCGGTGACACCCGAACTTAGCCCTTCCATACTTGTTATCTAAATATTTATTCTTTGAATTTCAGCAAAGTATATGCGTCCGCTCTCTTAAATAACTATTAAAATCACGCCCGTTGCAATGCACCGATTTATTACGCATATATATTTTTTTTTTCAACCTTTTTCACTACTAAACTCCAGCGCTCTCTGTTTGGTTATCCTTTCTTTGAAATTCTAGTATTACTTTTTTATTTTTTTCTTTTTCTTTCCTCTTCTTCTTCCTTTTTTTGGTCTCCACCATTTATGTTGTGTGCACATCACGATTTGCATTTTGCACTATTTTGCATTTCTGAATTTCTGCACATCTGCATCTGAACCTGCATTTGCATCTGCATCAGCATTGCTCATTTGCGACACGACGTCATGATGTGGCGCTCAAACGGTGCTTACCGTACAATTTTGCGTTTTTTCAACATCCAACGCCTGAACGTCCGATCCGCGGGCCGACAGTCAGCAGTCAGCCATTAATTCCTCAAACATAAGTACCTATAGATATATACATAGTACATAAGTATATAATGTATATTTGATTTTGTTGTGTTTGCTCCCAAATACTTTTATTTCCCCAAATTTTCAAAAATGGTATTTAAAAATTCCAATTCGGGCAAAAATTCCTGCAAATTGTGTCAAAAGTGTACAAGATATTGGGCGAAAATGGGTTTTTTCTATGGCTTTTAATAAGATGTCTTGTAAATTTACTATCAATTTCAAACTTCAAAATTTGCGAGGCTTCTAGTTCCTAAATTTTATATACTTAATATCGAAGATATTTTGTAAAAATTTACTTTTGTTCGAACCACCTCATGAAACTTGTAGGTAGGTAGATAAAGGGGGGCGGCAGAACATACTTGGTCCCGAGCGCCCGAAGTTGTAGCTCCGCCACTGAACTTATAAAAATGTGATACTTTGGAACTAAAAGTTGTATGTATTTTGTGATTTAAAAAGAGTTTTTTTTTCAATTGTTCCAAAGGACAGGTTTTAGTTCTAAAATATTTTTATTTTTTATAATATTTTGTTAAATCTATTAAACCCTAAATAAACTTCATGAAAAATTGCAATAAAATTGAATATTGGAAACATTTTTTTATCCACATTCATATGTAATTATCTATGCGTATTTACATACTTCTTTCTAGTCGTGCAACTAGAACAACTCGAATTAACAGTTGTTAATTCACACGATCCCCATTCACTCAGTCAACCATTCCTATTGATATATACATGTACATTATATACATTAAGGTGGGCCAAAAAGAGTTTTTATTTTTTTTCTCTTAGTTACCATGAAAATCTCATCCGACATGACTAAAAACAAGTTCTGGTAAGACCTGAGCTCTTAATATTAATATTAAGAGGTGCCTCATCGACATTTTCGATTACCCATATAAATAACACAGGAAATTTTGATTTTTTTGTTTGGATTTTTAATGTACACAAACAAATAATTGGAAAGCGAGAATCAACACTTATTCTTATAGGAAATTTACCGATCTACAAAAAAGGTTCAGCACATTTTTTGGCTGAGTCAACTCATTCAAAGTTATTCGTAGTTAAAGTCCAACAGAAAATTATAAAAAATGATTTCCACAATTTTTCATCTTATATTACAAATTAATAAATTACAAACATAACAAATCATATTTTTCGAGTGTTTAGCGATGTAACCACAGAATTTTCACAAAGTATCGATAACACAGTACAACAGCTAATCTGGGGGGTGAGAAATTCCAAGTCGGGGTGATGGTACTAGGTCACTATAGTAAAACCCTCAAAGGCGTTGGCGTTCGTATGTGTCAGTTTATGACCTTTTAAATTTTTTCCTTATCTTGATGTTTTTTCGCTTAGTTGTAACATTTTGGCAAAAACGTAGTTTTTTTTTTTTTCTTTTAAGTTTTCTTAAAATAACTCTAAATCAGAGTCGAATGGTATTATTTTTAAATATACAAGTATAAACTAATCTTAATAGTTTGTTTTCAGTTTTGATATTTTATATTATGAAAAAATCTAATTGAAAACTTAAATGTGTACAAAACTATATATGCGTACTGAGCAGTGGCAACATTGTTCAAATGAAAACAAAAAAAGATGGCGGATTTCTCTAGGCAAAGGAAGGAAGGAGTAGCGTTTTTAGCTGTTCCTGCTATAAACAAAGTTGGAGAGATTGACGTTGGAGAGAGCAAGCTTGAATAATATTTACTTATATTGCCATATAGGTGCCGCTAAGATCGATAATTACTACGACTTAAGCGGTAAAATACAAAAATAGTAATGAAAATTAACACTTAAGTTCAGCATGGCAAGATTGCATGAATTTCTTTTATGAATTAATGAAATGAAAATGAAATAAATCGAAAAAATATGACTTATTATGTTTATTAGCCATCAATTTGTAATATAAGATAAAAAATTGTGGAAATCATTTTTTTATAATTTTCTGTTGGACGTTAACTACGAATAACTTTGTATGAGTTGACTCAGCCAAAAAATGTTC
Source organism: Bactrocera tryoni (assembly GCF_016617805.1). Lineage (NCBI taxonomy): Eukaryota > Metazoa > Arthropoda > Insecta > Diptera > Tephritidae > Bactrocera > Bactrocera tryoni. Next base: position 67,082 of record NW_024395911.1, on the reverse strand, counting down.
TGGACCTTTTTTTTAGATCGGTAAATTTCCTATAAGAATAAGTGTTGATTCTCGCTTTCCAATTATTTGTTTGCGTACATTAAAAATCCAAACAAAAAAAACAAAATTTCCTGTAAAATTTATATGGGTAATCGAAAATGTCGATGAGGCACCTCTTAATATTAATATTAAGAGCTCAGGTCTTACCAGAACTTGTTTTTAGTCATGTCGGATGAGATTTTCATGGTAACTAGGAGAAATAACAATAAAAACTATTTTGGCCCACCTTAATATACATATGTATATATAATACATTATATTTGATTTTGTTTTATCTGCTCCCTGCTCTCGGTTAATAGCCCTGACAGACGAGCAAAATTAATGCGCCTTAAGCAACGCTAACGCGCTTTGCAATTTTATGGTGACAGACGGCAGACTTGTGCATTGATACAGCTGATAGTGAAATTTGTTTATTTATTTAAAAAAAAAAAGTGAAATAAAAATTAATAAGATAAATTATTAATAGAAATTTTGGAATTTTTGGAAAATCAACATAAATTTAACGAAAAAATTCGTTTATTATTAACTGACGTTAAAAGATAAGAGAGTGAAATTAAAAGCAATAATTGATTGTAACGCGGAAAAAGTGTGCGAAAAAGTTAAGAATAATGGAAAAATGGATAGCAAACTGTGCGTTGTTTATTTTCTGCCATCTAAGTATATTCAAATTTGTTTTTGTTAATATATTTGCACATAATTTAATTAGCAATATAAAACTGCTTACCACTGATGCTGCAAACGCAAAGGAGGCGGCAGACTTCAAGCGACATCTGTCAAAAAATAGCAAAAATCGGTCATTTTTGAGCAATGTTGCCTACTCAAATTTGGTAAATTCAGCTAAATGCATGAAATTCTTGTGCGTTACAAACTTGCCTTAACATGGGTCAAATGCGCAAGTAAATGTAAATTACGCCCGCCAATGCATACTCGTATTAGCGCTGTCGTCTGTCAGGGCTATAACTGCGTGCGCTGGACGTTTGGGTGTACATACATACGAGCCAGACATAATCCTCATTATTGGGCATTGTGTTTTATGGGTGATGGTTAAGTGGTTTATATCGGAGTTTACATCGAATATATTTACCATATATATTGGGGGTAATTCCCACAAGAAGTACATATATATTAGTAGAGGTTTCATTGAGATATGAAATAGCTATAGAGTAAGGTCAATAAATAAGTGATTCTTATGAGTATGTGTGCAAATAAAATACAATTGAAAACAATGGAAATTTTTATATTTTTTTCGCTTGGTTTTAACATTTTGGCTCTTTTGTTTTTTTTTTTTGCCAAAATGTTACACCTAAGCGAAAAAACATCAAGATTAGGAAAAAATTTAAAAGGTCATAAAAAAAACTGACACATACGAACGCCAAACCCTTTGAGGGTTTTACTATACTGACCTAGTACCATCATCCTGACTTGGAATTTCCCACACCCCAGATTAGCTGTTGTACTGTGTTATTTTATGTAGCTCTTCGTATAAACCCATACTAAGAATATCAAGGGTTGTAGCGGACTAAATGAAATATATAAAGTTAAATGCAATTGTAAATTATTTGGAGTTTTTTTTACTCGGTAAGTAAGTCAATAAGATCTAGGTCATAGATCCAAAAATGCTTGAAAGTTATATGCTTTGTTAAAGGAGAATTTGAAGATTGTTGTGATTAACATCACAATGATCAACGACGGGTATCCCAGTCCAAATATTGATGAAATTCTTAACAAGTAAGGAAGACTTGACGCGAAACTTCTCCCAATGAAACTGGCTCTAAATGGGTATGCTGAGTTTTAAAACCAGTATTGGATTTAAAAATGCACGAGCAACTTTTGAAAGAAATAAAAACATCAGCTTTTAAAAATTTTCTTAAACAAATGCCCTGTTTAGTCCTGCATATCGTGTATTTGAATTTGAATTTCCTGTTCAATCAGTGTTAGTATATGAACTATAAAGTCGAATTTTTATTAAATTTCTTCAGGAAAAAGATTTCAATTAGTTCTTATACATAGCATATGAAAATGTTCATTAAGAAATTTCAAATTCATTACCATTCCTCAGTTTTTAACAAATAATAATCATTTTCACTAAAAACCTTCCAAAGTTATAAAAAAACGGGTGGCAGCGACCGCATGACTGCAACTGCTGTCAACGCCATTTCCTGTCGTACATTGCTGTTCCAACTACAGAAAAAACAAAAGCAAAATAACAAGAGCAACCATTGCCGCACAAAACAGTGCAACATATAGTTTACTCAACTTTTTCCATTTAACGCTTTTCTTTAAGTGCGAACATTTCATAGATGCTTTCACGTTCTTTTGCCGGCCGGCTTGGTGAACGGTTATTGGGTTACGCTCGCGCGGTCAATTAGGGGCCGAGTATAAAAAACTTCAGCAAAAATAAAAATGATGATAAAACCATGCAGCAACAGCATGAAATGTTCTGACTTACAACAATAATTACAAAAACTCCATCCACAACGTAACCCAAGCCACATTTAGTTCAATAGTAGTCTTCGAAAATGAATATTTTTATTAAATTTTTAACCGGTAGGCATGTGAGTATTTAGGCATTAAACCAGAATAAATTCGGCAACCCAGTAAGGAAAATATTTGAGGGCATATAATTTTCTAGTTGACTGTTAGCCTAGGTTTTTGTATTAAAATCAAAATAGGACTTTTATTTTGTTAAAACTTTTTTAACAATTACTCGACTCAACAAATCTAAAGGGAAAATTTCCGACTGATGTACCAAGAGGTCTGTGGGGTATTTGAGGTGTACTGATTATGAAGTTGAGTTGAGTTGATCACGAACAACTATTTTTTCATTTAAGTAAATGTTGATGGTTTGACCCCGCATCTTTTGAGTCAAAAAATTCTACTTGTTAGGAAATTTTTCCTGTCATTTTTGACTTCAGAGACGCAAAATTAACGAGAAAGAGGAAATAATATCATAGTCCTAAAATTACTGTAAACTAGTGAAATATATGTACCTTCGAAAGGCAATGCGCTTTAGTTAGTTATGTATGAGGATCTCTTTAAAGTGTTCTATGCTATATAGCAGTTTGTTGGCAGAAATTTTCAATAAAGCAACAGACGAATGGGATACAGCCGTAAGCAGCCTTAGACGGTGTTCTGACGAAGTCTCTTTTGGCCCTCATAATCGGCAAATTCTCTTTTGGTTTTCCTCATCGCGTTCCCAAAAGTCAGTATTATCGTGTCAGGACTGTTTTTGGCTGAGTAGGTCATTATGGAGAAAACTCATCTAACTATGTACGGATTTATATTCGGTTCAGGTGTGTCACTTCAACAACACGCACCAGAACTATTCAGAGAATATGTGTGCCTTCATAAAAAATAGTGTCCGTTTTCAAAAATTAAAAGGTTATGTTGAAGTTTTAAGTTTAACAAGAAAAATAATACAAATTAAAATTATGCAATTTTTCCACAGCAAATTCCCAACAGCATAACCAGTATGTACAACTTTTTAATCGTTGCATGATTCCTGCTCCTAAAATTTCGCACTCATCATTGCTTCCGTTGAGTGTACATATAATATGCAATACATTTGTTATTGCACTAGTCGAAATGCGAGTATAAACGCATAGAAAAATGTGGTAGTGCGAAATGTCTGGCACCTATCCATACAGCCGAACGAAAAAATTTGTTGAACTTAGTGAAAACATTTACCATTTAAAATAAGCCACAATTAGCACAGTCAAAGTTGCGAATGTCAAGTGCTGATAACTGAGGTTAACCGCTACACGGCAGGAACGAGACTGATACAAAAAAACAAACTATAATAATTTAGGGTTGCTTACAAAAGAAATTTATTAGTGGAACTCTCTTGCATAGGATATTGCCACCCATTTTCACGACGTAACTATAACGTACCCGTATTTATATTCGGTTCAGGTGTGTCACATCTATTACTCACTCCAAACTTATTTAGAGAGTAGTTTTGACTTTACCTAAACTAGAGACGGTTATCAAAATCGTAAAAAAGGTGGAAGATTTAAAATTTCTTGTTGAGTTGGAATTCAACTTATTTTGAGTTTGACAAAAATAGATAATACCAACTAAAAATCTAATATTTTTCCTACTGTCAAGTTCGCATCAGTATAATGAACATAATTTGTTAATCGTTGCCCGCGTCCTTCCTCTGAAATTTCGCAATCATTTTTGCTTCTGGAGGGTGTAAACAGATGCATTTGTTATTGAATTAGTTGAAATTCAAGCATAAACGCATAAGAGAATATGGGAGTGCAAAATGCTCGAACCATCCATGCACAGACGATCGAAAAATTTTGTGAATGTAGTGAAAACATTTACCATTTAAAATAAGCCACAATTAGCACTGCCAAAGTTGCGAATGTCAAGTGCTGATAATTGAGCTTAACCGCCATACCGCAGGAACGAGGCCGATATATATAATTAAACAAAAATATTGTTTTTAAGCACTCATGAAGGTCTGAAGTTCTTAAGGCCTACATACTGGGCGAGGAGAGTACTTTTTGAGCTACTAGTTATATAGATAAAACCCACTTATTTTTAGACCATCTGGCCTTTTAATGCGACCACATAAAGTAAAAAGGGAATAGATCCTGAAACCTGAGGTTTGTTGATTGGTAAAAATATGTAATGTAAAGATGCTTGTTCGGTTTTGGAGAAGTGATATAGCCTGACTTATTATTGGGGTGTGTACTATTTCATCTTTATACATATTTCCATCAGATAAGGTTGCCAATTTCTTCCTAGACTCCTTGCTATCCAGCAAATCAAAAATTCTCGTAGATCAGTTTCAACTCCTTATTAGAGTGTGAGAATGTGTTGATGTGTGAATAAATTAAAGCTTTTATTCTTCCTTTCTCTTGCAATATAATCAAATACTTTGGTTTTTTATTTAACAGTAATATATATAATTCATAATTTTGTCTCAAACTCTAGTTTATTGATTAGTTTGGTGTTTAGAATTATACAAGCATATATGAACATGGATACTTTTATGCCTCTTAGCTGCCCGACCTTTACACGTTTCACATTTAGACTTTAAAAATGTAAAAGTTTTGGTTCAAGTAATTAGTTTATTCACATACAGCGAATCTTTATAAAATACATTTCGAAAAAATTAAGATGGTCTAAGTCTAGATAGAGCACATATTTAAATAACTGCATCTCCCGATTTTTAGTATTGTATTCCGAATGGTATAAAGAACAAGATGACTTCATAGACTGAAGGCGAAGATCTAAGTATTCGTCCTTTGACCTCTTTGGAAAGTTCTTCACCGATATCTATTATTTGTGGTACAGATAAAAGAACCGGATTTACCGTAGTATCTATACAGGTATTCGCTATATGAGGAACAGAGGTATGTGTGGACCAAGCGTCATGTTTGGAACAGCTATTGTACCTGTTGATTTATAATACAATTGTGGGAACAGAAGTCAATATGTTGATACATGCGCACCCTTTACTCTAGACCCTCTCGCCATGAATTCATGAAATCATAAAACTCTAAAATAGTCAAGAGGATTATGTCCATTCTACTTTTATATTAATTTTTAGTTATATCACTAAAAACAGTAAATATTAACAACCGCAAATGATTTTAGATTAGGGAAACACTAAATGTTTATATCATTTAATAAATCTGTTATTTATGGTAATTTCTATAAAAACGTCTGTACTTCTCTGAGCCTGGATGAGTGAAAATTATAATTAATTCGTGTAATATCTTGTTAATTTTGTCCCACCAAATTTGGTCCGATTAAGATTTCTTTCCTTTGAATTTCCTTAGAAATAATATTAAGAGGTAAAGACATTTTCAACAAGTCATAGCTGAAATGCTTAAATGGTATACCCAAAAGCTGTTTGTGCAAAAATGTATAGCAATATAATAATTCCTGATTGATTTGTACGCAGGAAAGTAAAAGAGTTAGGTGGAAGCGGGTTCGCCTTCACGCGGTTGGGTAACCCCTAATGACCTGCGACCAATTCTGCGTCCGCCCGTTAAAACCCTGGCAGGTCTCGGAGTATGATTCCTTACCGTCCTCATTAAATTGGTGTGGTAGGTGTAAGTTGAGAGGGCTCCTTCTTTGCGCTGGTTGGCTCTGAACGCATTGCCTCCTAAGGGCGTGAAACCATATAAGTCGACTTATAGAGGTGAATCGCAGATCTAATTGGGACCCAATAAATATATATAATGATAAACCCCTTACTAATGAAAAAGAAGAATTAGGTCGGGACCGAACCTAATGAATGAGGCGCTATCGCCAGCACTAGTAAAGGAACTTCTAAAATGAGTTCTTACGCATAGGAAATATGCGTCAGGACCTTCAAAAATGTGTTACAGGAGTGTGGGGTTAAAGCTCTCTAACATCTTGATATGAAAGCGCACCTCAAGCATCTCACATATAGTCTTCTTTGCGGCAGAACGATCGTAGCGAAGGGGTGTTACGACGTCCCGCAAAGTTAATAGGGGAAACACATAAGGTGGGGTACTTTCCAAGTAAAACTGAAATAGTTTTATTTACTAAGCTCCCAAACGTGCCTCTTCCTTCTTTCGGGGGTTCTCGTCTACAACATATTAAAAGATGAAATACGCAGGCTTATCTGAGATAGAAAGCTTTCTTGGTGGCCACTTGTTTAGGATGAGGGTTAGGAAGACATTGGCTGCCGTAGATTGATGTAGAATAGTTATAGGGAAAAGGTGGAGTCTCTCAACATTGGTGGGGTTTAGGCTCTACGAAACCGTAGGTAAAAATGGTGCATACTCAAAACTTCGAAAACCATTTGCACAAAACACAAAATAAATGAAATTTCAACAAAAGCTAGAACTAAAACTCGCATTGCTCATAAAATATTTTTTGGTGTTTTCTTTACTTTTATGAAGCTTTTCCATTCACATGTGCATTCAATTGCCTCCTGATGCACACATAAATACAAACAAAATGGTTCGTACGATTACCATATCGGCCTCTAGGGAGCTAAAAGTGAAAAATAATACATTTAGAAGATCCTTCTGATATATATTATGTCGGTATGTGTTTTCGTATGTTTATGTTTTATTTCGCATGTTTCTGCTTTATGGAAATTAATGTTTGTGTGGTTTTGGTATTCAAAGACTTGATAAAACTATTATTAGTTTCATTTCACTAACTCAGTCATTTGACTTCTTTAAAACAGTTAACCCTTTCTATATATCCACTTTATTACGTAATGTAAATTAATTGGTGCAATTGGGCTTTATAATTATGGAAAAAAAAATTCTTCAATGTAATACCAATTTTGTTATAGCTTTTTTAACATATTATATGTACCAGTACCGTAGACCAAACTGTTGGTTTGTTGCCTAAAGACGTTTTTGGTTATAAGAACATTTCCAACATCCAATTTAAGATATTCCTGCCGGGTGAATTAATGTTTTCGCACAAAGCTTTTTGTTTACCTTCTCTCAGTAAAGGACTTACAATACCATGACCAACTTAGAAATTTGGTGAGTTGTGCGGAGGGTAATTTTTTTATTCAGTTTGGTTTTAGAATTTTACCATTTTATCAATTTTTGCTTTTTCCTTGCGCTGTTGTTTCCTTACTACTCTGTGGGTTTGATATATCATGAAAGCATTTAGTGAGTGATGCATGCTTCCAATGGGCAGCTACATTTGAAGCAGAGAGATAGTAAAACAACGGATTGCCTTGTTGTACCCATTTATGTACACATGCACTATGTGATTGAGCAAATAACATGGGACGGGGAACAATGACGTTGGCGTATAAAATTTTTCAACGATGCGAAGCTTTGCGAAGAGAGTGATGTTCGTAAAATGTAGCATACAAACACCTTCGTTGCCATGGCATCATTAAAAATAGGTAAGTAAAACCGACATACTTGTGTATAAAAAAAATGTCCTACTAAGCTTAATGAAAATTCAATAGAATACCCTGATCGAATTTTCAATTGGAATTGGTGTGGCTTAATTCTTTTTTCGATGGTGGCAGTAGCTTTAAAATGACATAGATTTGTAAGTCATAGGCCAAATACATATATTTTATTATTTCCATAGATCATATTGAAAAATACTAAATTGGTTAACCCTGGTCGAGACACACTGATACACTTAGTCGAGACCAATGGTGCTTGGCTAGGCCAAGTGGTGTTTACATATATTTGTATGGAAATACGTGTTGTATCTACGCTCATATATGTATGAACAATATAGATACATTTTCGAAATTTCTTACCTCTCGATTTGGTTGAAATCAAATTGACTGCCTTGTTCACGCTTGGCGTGGCAGTAGCGTTCACAAAAAATGTAACATTTTGAGAAAAATTATATTTTTCTTAACCTTTAAAACGCTCTAGCGGCTAAAGTATTTGACCTAGATAAACATAAAAACCAATTTGGACATGTAGCGAACATGAAAACAGATAAATCAACCGTGCGAAGTGATAAAAACATACCAAAGTTCATACATTTTTATACAAAATATATGGGGTCTAGCCAAGCACGATTGGTGCAATATTATAATATCCTTTTTTCGTCCTTTTCGATACGATATTCTTGAATTTTTTTTTCTGAATTCTATAGACAATAAAATTCTAGGAAAATATATTTAAATAACATTTAAAAACAAAATATGCCTGGCCAGATCCGAGGGTCTCGATGAGGGTTAAAGAGTTTCGTTTACTATATTTTAACAAGGTCAGAGAACTATCTCTTTTCCTTATTGAAAGGGTGCTTTGATAGAGCTTACTTGAGGATCTTTGGTCTCTATTTCTTTATCTGAAGTTATAAGGCAGGCATTGGTATCAATGCATTTTTGGGACGTCTGTGCGTAGTAGATAAGCGTCTCCTTCTTTACATAAAGACCACTGAAAATTGGAAATTAATAAAAATATGACCCTTTGTCTACCAGAACCTAAGATCTCCAAAATTACATTAAAAATCCAAACTACAGAGCTAAGACAAACGAAGCAACAAAACAATATCAGAAGTATTAAATTTAATTTTTCTGGATCATATTATGAGTTTTAAGGAAGCGTGTAAATAAGAATATCGGTGCGCCTGCAAATAGTTTTACCCATCATGCCATAGCATTAACCATTATATCCCAGTTCCAAATTTATAGCTTAACAGCACAAAAGACATTTGTCCGAAATTAAAAGTGAGGTCATTGCGGAAGTATTCTGGTTGCCAGAGATGTCGAGCTGACGACTGCACAGACAACGGCAATAACAACATCCAACGCTGTACTCATTCACTCCAGCCAACTCCTCGTTTTATCAGTTAAACAAAGAAAAAAATGAGTTGCAGCAATACAAACAACCAAAATGAAAAAAAAACACAAACAAAAACTTTTGGCAGACCGACGTTGAAATTGCTTTTGTTGTTTTCATTGTGCACTTCGAGTTAAAGCTCACCGTTCACAAAATTTCATTTGCATAGCTTGTTCCGCCTGGTTACTACCTACTATATAGTCGGTGGATCACGGGTGTTGGTGGGTTGGAGAAACTGTCCATAGTAACGTCGTATGTGAAGCATATGCATTTATCGCCGTGCTGCATCTGCAACGGTCAAATATCGATTTTTGTTAAATCAGAAACTTTATGCAAAGAATTGACAGAAAGCTGGAGGTGTGTATGTAACTGTGTACACGTGTTGATATATGATGACGCCTGGACTCTGCAGTGATTGAAATGGTCACCAAACTATTTAATACGATTTCAGAAATACTGCTTGCGTTCCATGGTGTTATGAATCTGAGCTTCGGACGCTCCGTATACAAGTTTGACACTGACACCATCTTAGGTCAAAGTTTATTATACCATAATACAATAGATTTTCGATACAAAACGATTTTCGATACGAAACGATTTCTCCAGTTCTCATTAATTGTGTGCGCAGTTCAGCAAGTCAGAGATTTTGTACTCAGTTTGTGCAAGAAGCAAAGGAGTACGAAATGAATAGTTCCACGTCTCCTTTGAGAAAAGAATTCATTATCTCTACCAAAAACTCTACCCATGTAACCAGCATGGAATCGAGATATATGTACTTATACAAAACTTATACAAAATGAAACTTGATCGTATTTAGTTTCCTAGGTCGATGAAATTCTACAGACATTGACCAATCTATGATAAGATAAAAATTATATCTAGCTGGAAGTTTTGAACCTGGGGTTGGTGGTGTCTTCATAATTGGATCTGCTGAAAAAAGATCAAAGCATCACTTACTTTTTAAACTTCAATAATGGCTTTAGGGAGTCGGTATTTTTTCATTCATGAACGTGTCAACGGTATGTTCCAAAATTATACATAGTTTAATTTACAAGCTGCTCGGACCACCGACCGTCAGAAGGTACTCGATCCAACGAGTCTTGCCTCGATCCTCTGTTCCCACGACAGTCGTCTTTTCAAACCAGGAATGGACGCAGGTTTATTTCCGTACAATAAAAGATAACTTGACAGTTTTACTTATTTGAGGATCTTTTCGCATAAGTACAACATTAATAAACAATTTCCACCAATTTTGTAATGAATTCTTGAGGTATAAATTCCTTAAACGCATTCTACCAATCAAATTGTTTATTATTGAAACATCAAATTCCATAAGAGTAAGTAGCTGCCAAAACGTAATCGACAGCTGAGATTAAGGGTTAGAGGACCTTGCTTATGGAAACGATTTGTATAACAAATTTCCAAACATGTAAATAAAATATGTAATAGACACACTAAAGTAATTCAAACTCCACAATCAACAACAGTCAACTCGAACACTATCATTGTTGTTAAGCACATTCACACAATCAAAATTTTAATGCACATCTCCCAAATCACTTAAGGTACCATATCCAAATTTGATCATCGCAAATCTCTTAAGCGCCTCAAAAAACACAATTAAAATGTACTCTTTTTCTTTATAAAAATAACAGAAAGCTAATGAAATTGAGAAGCGACAAAAGGAGTTATATTCGATTTATATGTTGTTAGAACACTTTAGTACTCTTGCAACCGGTTTCTACAGAGTATTATAGTTTTGTTCACCTATGGGCTGTACGTATCACTTAAAACTATTACAGATATATACAAGGTATATATAAATGATCAGGATGACGAAAAAAGTTTAAATCCTATTATAAAATAATATGAGAATAATATGAGATGAGCGTAATCGGACCACTTCTACGCCCACAAAACGACGATCGCACTAGCACCGGTGGATAAATAATAAAATGGCACCGCCCTCTAATACGTATAATGTACCTATCTCGAATATCACAAGAACTCCTGTGCGAAAATTAATGAAATCGAAAGATAATCACGATCTCTACCCAATTAACGGTACTGCTCACAACTACTAAAAGTGCAATAAATTAATAAATAAATTATTATACAGATGGTAGGAGAAGCCTCTATGAGAGCCATTGCGAAAATTGGACAATGGGCGGGATACCAACCAATTTCAACAAAATTTAGCACGTGGCATCTTCTTACGCCTACTTCCCAATTATCACAATTTTAAATTTCTTTTGACTCGTTTAGTTTCCAGTACCCAAAGCAAGAAGCAATTTGTACAACGGGATAAAACTTTGAATGAATAATGCCCTTGATGTGTTCCACCTTATGACCAAAAAATGTCTAAATCCAATAAAAACTGTTCAAGCCCAAAAGAACTGAATGTTTAGACCCCAGCCCTTATAGTTGAAACGGACCACTACTTCCCTTAGTCACCATATACCTAATATAAACATTTTCAAACTTCGGGGTGGCTTTGTACAGTATATATCGGCCAATATGTGAGTTATCTCAATGAAAATTACAGAACATTTACGTAATTACATAATTTTTAAATTACAGGATGGGATAAATACCCAGAGTTGAAGAGGGAAGCGAGATGCATTTGCAGATAGAAAAAGAAAGAGGCCGAAATGCGTGAGCATGAATAGCTTGATAAGCTGGCCGACAGGGGTAATGCTCGAAAGTTCTACGAAAAAATGCGGCGCCTTGCAGAAGGTTTCAAGACCGGAGCATATTCTTGTAGAACCCCCAAAGGTGATCTAGTCACCGATGCCCAAAGCATACTTAAATTATGGAGGGTACATTTCTTCATCCTGCTGAATGGCAGTGAACGTACAACGCCAGGAGAAGGCGAAACCGATTCCCCAATCGATGACAATGGAGCAGACGTTCCATTGCCCGACCATGAGGAAGATCGAATAGCAATTACAAGCCTGAAAAACCACAAAGCGGCGAGGGCCGATGGCCGAGCTATTCAAACACGGCGGCAAAGAACTGATAGGGAGCATGCATCAGCTTCTTTGTAAAATATGGTCGGACGAAAGTATGACCAAAGCTTGGAATTTAAGTGTTCTCTGCCCAATCCATAAAAGAGGAGACCCCACAATCTGCGCCAACTACCGTGGGGTAAGCCTCCTTAACATCCCGTATAAGGTTTTATCGAGCGTATTGTGTAAAAGATTAAAGTCCACCGTCAACAAACTGATTGGACCTTATCAGTGTGGCTTCAGACCTGGCAAATCAACAACCGACCAGATATTCACCATGCGCCAAATCTTGGAAAATACCTGTGAAAGGAGAATCGACAAATACCATCTCTTCGTCGATTTCAAAACTGCTTTTGACAGCACGAAAAGGAGCTGCCTTTATGCCGCGATGTCTGAAATTGGTATACCCGCAAAACCAATACGGGTATGCAAACTGACGTTGATCAACACCAAAAGCTCCGTCAGGATGGGGAAGGACCTCTCCGAGCCGTTCAATACCAAACGAGGTTTCAGACAAAGCGACTCCAAACCAAACCAAACTCTATAAGTCACTCAAAATTCCCGTCCTGCTATATGGTGGAGAGGCTTGGACGATGACAACAACTGATGTGTCGACGTTGCGAGTTTTCGAGAGAACGCCAGTAAAGAAGTAAAAGTATTTCGCACTTTCTTGAGAATTAACTGAACATACTTGTACAATATTGGACGTACAATTATGTGCTATTGTTTGATGCCAAATGGTCAACAAATTACCCAAACTAGCTTGAATATACAACTGCTTGGATTCATAACCTCTGTTTTTTGTTTTACACCATAAGGCACATCCCTGGTTTTGGTTCTGGCAAGTTGCTAAAATATGAAATGTTCGGTTACACCCGAAGGAAACCCAGCAGGAAACGTTGAAGGCCCTATACAATTATAAGGGTGACGAGCTGAGTCAATTTATTTATGTCCGCCTGTCGGTTCGTCCGTTCTACGAACTAGTCCTTCAGTGTTTAAAATATCTATCTGGAATTGTGCAGACGTGTTGTTTTTCCAAGAAGCCCTTTCTTCAGAGTTTCATTCAAACTGATGTTTGTTTACCGATATTTCCTTTTGGATGCCACAAACTTCGTGGAACTCTAAATATACCGGATTCAGTGCATGAATATATCTATTTATACAACCATGTTCGGATTATATAGCACTTAAAACAATTCGAACGGGGATTTTGAAAATTCTTTCGGAATGACCGGTTTAGTCGTTCTTCCTCACATCTTCATTAAAGCTTTGCTATGCGAAGCGATTGGACCGCAAAAAGAATCAAAAGCCGAAACCACAACCAGTACAATCAGGGTCGTTTCATTGAGCTTATCGTTTCATTGATCTTATCAGCGTAGCTATGTATAACAACAATTTTAACAGAACTGAGCTGTGCCCTATATCAATAATATACAGCTTTTCCAAAATCAATATTTAATCAATACTGTTTCTCACACATTTACATTTCACATATGTATACTACATACATATATACGTAAAAAATTACCATTGAACTTTGTATTAATTTGGGAGTTGCCAATAGCTCGCCACAAATATTGTTGATTTACTCTATTTACACTGTATTCATATGGAATTTTTAACAAATTTTAATACATGTTATTTGCTGAGCTGCGCCAGGCCACTGTAACATGCAAAACTAGGAGTAACCCCTTGTGGCAGCTATCCAAACTAGCGTCATCACATTGCACTAGCTCAGTAAACAGGAAATTCTTCACAAAACGATTTTCATTTTGGCTAAAATGTCTTTTGAGGTTTTCTGCAAAAAGTTTGTATTTGCGAGTTTCAGACAACCTTTTGCATTTTTGGCGCGTTTGACGAAAAATAAAACAATTAGTCGTTAAGTATTGTTCGGCATTTCACACTGTAACGAAGATATATGATTCCTTATGTGTTTTACTATTTTGTCGTTGAAATTTGGTAGGTTTTTCTTCAGTGAATAGTTGTAAATAATATCTAACTATAATTTTTATGAAACTATTAGAAAGAGGATCGAAGGCAGTTCAGATAAGTGCCAGTTTATCCGACTGAGTTAAATAAAAAAAATTTAGAATCGTGTTGAATTTGGATTAGCGCTAATTGACTAGACTAGATTGCAACTATAGGTTAGAGTTCAGATCATGGCTCTACTGTCTTTCGAGGAATCTAGTTGAGGAACTTCCTATAGCACCTATAGCAACTTATAATGGCAGTAAAATATTCGACTTGTCATAAAGACTATTTTTATCGAATTGTAAAAACAGACCATTTCTTTGGATCCAAGCAAATATGTGCAGCTTTGAAAGCAGCATTATGTTTAATTTATTTGTTTCTTTTTCTTTATCTAAAAGCACACTTAGATTAACAAAATTTCAGGTTTGTCTAACTAATCATAAGTTCACTAAGACTTAGGTTGCCTATTAGTTTTTGATATCTACTAAATATGAAAAACAGCTCTTATTTTGGCCTTAAATTTTTTTTCTGCCGACTGCTCACGGTGTAGATGGAGAGAATAGGTATTCAGTAAATACCGCGAGATGGAGTTCACTTTTGTACATTTATAAAAAAAATATTTGACATGCCAATAGCTTTCTGAAGATTACTGTAGATGCTCATGATTTGTAGAATGACTAATTAATTTTCAGATGGTTTAGATCAAAGGATCGATTATATTCTGCTCCAAGCTTAAAGTTTTGGAAAAGGATATTCTAATATTTTACTTATCTTTAGTATTCGATACATCGATTTTTTTTTGTGATTTTACGATTATATGTAGTTTGTATTTTTCTTAACTAATGTGTGAAGAACGTCATATAACACACATTTATCTTAAAAAAATTCCTCCAGAGTAAACTGTTGAGTTTGCAGATTGAAACCTTATCTTAAGAGTACGTTAGCCCTTTCAACATGAATAAGCTGTAGCAGCCTTATTTCTGAGCAACATCTACAAATTCAGTGTAAACGGCGCTCAAGCACATATGAGTAACATAACTGCAAAAAAAAAACAGTCCACTTCAAAATAATTTGCATTTTACTAATTTAATTGAAACTATAAGTATGCGGGCTTACCAAAAACAACAAGCAATAAATTTTGCGCCATTTTACAACAACAGTGGTAAATCAAATGCACTTTGCAGTAACTAAATACTTGTAGTATGATAGGGAGAACCAAAGACCAAAGCAAATCATTTGATTTGCACTTGAAAGCGAAATGGCGACAGTATTGGGGAGAAGTTTAAAGGCACACAGCAATAACGGACTGCGTGCAGAAAAATCGATTAGATAGCTAGTAGAAAATACTTGAAGAAATTTGTGTGAGGGCAAGTGGGTAAGAGTGATATAAAGAAAATGTTGATGATGATTTGCAAGACAAACAGAACCGTTTGGAGATGCCACAGATCAAAGGTAAAGTCAAAGCAGATGTTGTCAATAAAACCGTTAGAGGAGGTTGCGAGCGTCGTCAAGTTGTGATGATTGCAATCGCCAAGGACCTTAATTGCATACATACATAAATATATCCATATACACATGTAAACGTCGTTTTGAAGCGGATCCGTTGGCGTAGAAAACGTAACGGTTTGTGAAAATATTTGCACACTTTAATTGAATGTTGTGTGTTGTCGTTCAACTAGAATTAGCAATTCGGTGGAAACACACCAAAGCACACAAGGAAAACCCATTCGTATTATGCATACAGTATATATTATATATTGTACATAAAAATGTTTTTTCAAATTCGGTGTTTTGAATTAGAAAATTGACAAGAACAAAATTTATGATCCCTTACAAACATTTTACGTTCTCTTTCTTTTTTGCTTTAACAACTTTTCTATTTGATATATTGACTCATGATCCGACTCTAGTAAAGACATAGAATGTATGAAGATACATCGACAGAATATATAATTTCTTTGATTAGTTGAGTCTCTTTCTTTTCTCACTTTTCATATACACTTACTAAATATAAATAGAAACTAGAGAGTTTAAGCGAAGAGATCTAATAATTCTCAGCTTGAAGATCTTCTCTGTTATAAATTTTTGGCGGACATATATAAATGATTTGTATATTACTTCAGATGCAATCGGTACTTCTAGTTACAGTCTGCGTATACTAGGTACCCAAAAGAGATTGTTGCTATAAGAGTTCGAAAGATTTTTTAAAAACAATTACTAAGTGGGAGTTGGGTATGCCTGTGGTATTGCGTCCATACTTGAATGTACTTCGATTACCTCCTAACAATCGCAGAGCTATAAGACAAGCACAGTTAAGGTCAACATTTTTCTACTCAGGAGCCTACATACCAAGTTTCATGAAGGTATCTCAATTTTTACTCAAGTTACAGCTTGCACGGAGAAACGGACGGACGGACAGACAGACAGTCAATCGGATTTCAACATTTATATATATGTCGGCGCACCCTAGTAGTGTGTGGATATTGTTATGCGTGTGTGAGTGTATGTGTATACGGTTTAGGGAATTTCATTAGAAGTCTAAGTTCCTCATTATTTCATCAGCCGTTAATTGTGCTGTGTTTGGTTGTTACTTCAAGAAGTACCGCTTTAGCGGGGCGACAACTTGGCGTCGCCACCGTCGAGTGTGGTTGTCTGCATGTCGTCTCTTCAAGGAGTACCGTTTTAGCGGGACGCGTGGCGTCGCTATCGTCGAGCGTGGTTTGGTAGTAAGTTCAAAAGGAAGAAAACGACGTAGAGTCAGTCGAATTGAGGACTTGATCTAGTGAAGTCGTGTTCAAGAGTTAATAGTGTGAAGTGAGAAAATATTGTGAAGTGTAAGTGTGAAACCGAAACTCGCTACGCTGCAAACATGTCTACCGAAGACCCTATATATCTCGATTAGTTTTAGGTAATACGTACAACCGTTAGGTGAACAAAACTATAATACTCTGTAGCAACTGGTTGCAAGAGTATAAAAAAGGCCGCATCTGAATTTATACGTTTCACAGCGTGTTACGTATACGCCATGGCCGCTAAAAGTCATAGTTGTGGGAATTTAGCCAGCGTTTCATTTCACCGTTTGTCTCCATTTCTTCACGCTTCCATTAATATTTTTGGTATAAATTTTGTTATACTTTTGCCATACAAATTTTAAGTTTTCTGCTCTTTTGATAATGTGATATTTTGTGATAAAGGTCAGAATTGAGTTGGTTGTAGCTGAATTTATATGTATCTACACCACACTGACCGATATTTTCGATAAAAAGTCAACTGTAGGCACTTTTGTCCACATATTTGAAGGACCTTGGGCAGCTTTGGTTTGATTTGGACAATATTGGCAAAGGTTTTATTCTGGGAAAGTTCTATCTCGCTACATTAATTGGTGCTTTATTTATATACCGGAATGTGAACGAATGAGATGGGATCTGAAATTGGCTTATATGGATAGTAAGAGCGGTTGCAGTCCGATTTCTACGATTTTCGCACTGTAGCATATCAATATTAGATTATGCACAGAACTTGGTTAAAATTGGTAGAGCAGTTCTGGAGTTATATGTTTCATCAAAAAGTGGACGGTGTCACACTTATCGATAGTTCAAATAAAGCTCACTTGTGCCAAAACTTAACGCTTCTAACGCCATCAGTTATTGATTTATCAACTTTTTAGTAGTTTTTAATCAAACTATTATATAGTTAGTCGGAGGGTTTATCATCAGATTTCACCTATTTTCATACTATCTTAAGAAGGTCAAAAGTTTTGGCATTGGCAGTGGTAAGATTTCTCCCATCTACGAAATAGCAATTTTTTGTACTAGGGTACTCGCAAACCGAGTATGATCAAGATATTTAAATTTTTACTCAAGCTACAGCTTGCACGGACGGACGGACAAACAGTTCCCGAATTACTCGTCATCGTGATCATTTATACAAATATAACACTGTATCTATCTATATTAGTTTTAGGTGATACGAACAACCAGTAAGTGAACAAAACTATTATACTCTGTAGCAACTGGTTGCAAAAGTATAAGAATTACAGATCGCGACATATTAAAACGAAACTTAGAAATCATGTCATCCCTATTTTAAAACCCTGTATAAGAATGTAGGGTAGTGATTAACTTAAACAAATTTAGCAGTACGTTTTTATATATTCTTGTGGCAACATATTAAATAATATTATTAAACCAAGGCAAGATATGAGCAATTTTGCTGTTGCTTTTTTTTAAAGAAACGTCGTACTTGAGGGCAGCTGTATTTCCACTTAAAGCTTTAAATGCATTTTTCTCGAAAATAATTTACTTACGGCAATTCAACCAAATCTATTAGCTTTGGAGTGCCAAAGAGCGGAAGTAGTAAATATGGAGCCGTTTTGCACACAACTTAGGCGAATCAAAGATATTCTAACTATCCAAATACTCGTTGTAAATAGGAAAGCGCGCGGCAGAGCACTTGATTTGCATTTGAAAGAAGCCAAGAGAAGCGACGATAGAATCGTTGAAATAGAAAGTGAAAACCACTGTGAGAAGTCTGTATGGGGCTATATATGTATATGTCAGTTAGAAGAAGTTGGGAATCGAGGCAAGAATGTACTAACTTGCAATTGCCTACAAACTATTTTCAGACCTCTACTGTATTTTTCTGTTGCTTTTAGAGTGCCCTGTCGATATATCAAAAACCTGCAATCGCGCGGGTAATGTTTTGTGTAAATATTTACACATTTTAATTGAATTTTGTGTGTTCGCGTTGGACTAGAATTCTCAATTCGGTTTTTACTCGTTACTACACACGCGTAAAATATTTATCCACATACATATATTTTAATACATAGCAATGTTGTTTTAACTATATACCAGTTTTTAGCAGTTGATATGGTTGCAATCCTTTCTGATCCAAATTCTAATTATCGTTTTCATATTTGTAAAACTTCATTATTCAGATGGCAGAAATAACAAGATATATTAAGGTATTCTTTTAAGAATGCAGTTGGGGTGCAACGCCTGAGTGCTGGACTTTCAGCACTTTATTCAATTTCTTAAACTGAACTGCGCTAGAAGCTGCAGAAGTTTAATCTTAAAAATACTTAAAAAGCTCGACTTATAGATGTATTTTCAGTTAACTTTTAGCATATGCATACGTTAATTGTACTGCTTAAGATTTCAGAAAGATCGTTTAAATACATATATGTGGCATCCACATAACATTATGAGGATGAGATTTGAAAACGTTGTACGATTTATTTCTATAGGTGTAGTTTTTCTTGATTGTGTACGTAGAGTAGTTCGTCTCTCTGAAAACCTTAAAAAGCCAAAAGGACTAATGAAATATAATTTAAAAAAAAGACGGAAAACTGCCAATACTTTTGCTTCTGTTGAGATTCCGCTTTATTCAAAGTATTTAACAGAAATCAACAGTTAGAGCAAAAAAATCACAGACGTGTTCGTTTTGAACATTTTTTGTTAGTATACATCTTTGCTGTTATAGAGTCGTATTGGAAACGGACTCATTTTCAACAGATTCTTAGGTAATGGGTTTTTTTTATCCATAAACCACTGAACCAAAATGTCAAAATCCCTTCAGGAAATTCTTCACCACACATAACTGAAACGCTAATTTTGAAATTCACTCTAGATTAAAACCGAGGACCAGAATACTGTATATCGGGATTCCCGGCTTACTATTTCTTCATCACAAACCTATGAACACATTTAGTTCTTCTACGAATTACCGTTAGAAGTAGGTTGCCTTTTATATTTCACGATTTGGCAACCCGAGTGTTACAACCTGGCAACTTACAACTTAATCATAAAATTTGAATTTTTGAGTGACATTTGCACTCAGATCGTATTGACATACAAGTGCAAGCTTTACTTGTGTTGTCTACAGCAACCTGCAAAAATTCATCTCGTAATAATATACAATTAAATCGCAATAATTTTTGCGCGATAAGTTTACAACAATCGACGTTGATTAACTCAATTACGATGAACGATGAAGCTCCATTGACCATCTATAGTATGGTGAGTTCAGTCGTAGATCAATCCAAGACGAATTTCATAGCGGTCGTCTAAAATCAGTTGTTGTTTCGGAAACTGTTGATGCAGTGAGCAAACTTTTGTGTGGTTGTGCCCACGAAGCACCTTTAAGCAAATGTTGTCTATTTTTTTCCAAAAACTGGGCATATCGAAACCGTACCACTAGAACAACGCAGAACAGTAAATTATGAGTGGTACTTAGCCAGGTGTCTTTAAAAAAATTAGGAAAACCAACTGCCGAAGATGGATCACTATTCTTTAGAGCAATGCAAACTCTCACTGATCAACTGAAACAACTCCATTTTCGAACACTCAAATCATCGACTTCATGAGTAATCCATTGTATGGCCCTAACTTGATGCATTAAGAACGCATATTTTGGAGATACCTCAATCAAAGTGGCAAAAGTGTTTCGACCATTGGTTCAAATGCATACGAAAGCGTAAAGAATTTAATTGAGAATACACTGAAAAATAATTAAGCTGTCTTCGGTGATTAAAATTTCTTTTCTTCTCTAATCCCGAAATATACGATGAATTGTTTTATTTACAGGGAATTAAAAAATTCATCTCGGCCAAAAAATGGAATTAACTCGTGAACATTTTCGTGCGATCATTTTTCACAACTTTCGACGTGGATTATCACGACAAGAGTGCATCGATGAACTAAAATCTTTGTATGGCTATGAAGCACCATCCTATAGCACTGCGAAAAACTGGTACAATGAATCGTCGTTGGCGACGCTCGCTCAAAGACGAATTCCGTGAAGGTCGTCCAAACACAGCCGTTGTGCCAGAAAATATCGATGCCGTACGTGAACTGATAATGCAAGACCGTCATGTAACATACCTTCAGATAGAGGCATGCCGATGCATTTCTCCCACCAGCATACATTCGATATTGCATGAACACCTTTTTTCCGTGTTTCATTCTTGCCACTGTAAATTTCCGAAAATGTTGCTACGTTATTTTGCATTTCAGGTGACGATATGATACGTTATGCATGCTATCATAGGAGTGAGAGCAGAAATAGAAAGTGGGTGCGGTTGTGTTTGATTTTTATACGATTTTATTTGAATTTCGTAAATTAGTACAAATACGGAAACCTGCTCTTGCAGTCAGCAAAAGTAACTATATAAAATCTAATATATAAAATTCTCGTGTCCCGGTGTACGTTATTGAACTCCTCTGAAACCGTTCGACCGATTTTCGTGAATCTTAGCGTGCATATCGGATAGGGTGGAGAATCGGACAACATCTATTTTTCATCCTCCTAAATGTTAAGGGAAATTGGAAATTGGAAAATTCCCAAAAAGTAACATTTTTCCATACAAATTTTTTTTTCAATTTTTGTTTGTTTTGTTTTTCAAAATTTTTGTTTGTCAAATATTTGAATCATTCAATTTCGGTCGCATGCTTTTGTTATACCTATTTCTTTAATTTTTCTGTGCAACTCTCATGTTAATTTTACTGTCATCATAAATTTATCATTCATTTCCAGTGCAATAATTATTTATTTACAATTTATTAATCTGACAAAGACAGTTTTAACTCTCAGTTTAAAAGTGTTTAAGTGTTGTAAGCTCCCGTCAACAACGGCTATTTCCTAAAGATTTTACTAACGATACGGTCACACATGTTGACGGATATCCAATATATCATCGAAGAAGTACCGAAAATTGCGGACAATCTTTCATTAAAGCTATCAGCAACGCAGACATCGACATTCGTTGGGTGGTACCATATTCACCTCTGCTGAGCAAAACATTCAATGCTCATATTAATGTTGAGTCATACAGTTCGGTGAAGAGTATCAAATATATTTGCAAATATGTGAATAAAGGGAGTGATATGACTGTATTTAGAATTGAAAATACTAATGTA
Source organism: Bactrocera tryoni (assembly GCF_016617805.1). Classification (NCBI taxonomy): domain Eukaryota; kingdom Metazoa; phylum Arthropoda; class Insecta; order Diptera; family Tephritidae; genus Bactrocera; species Bactrocera tryoni. The sequence goes on along the minus strand of NW_024395911.1, from coordinate 44,870 downwards.
CATTCTCCTCCGTTTAATCAAAATGATGAAATTACGAATTACCAAATTGGCCGGTATGTCAGTTCCAATGAAGCTGTCTGGCGTATTTTCGGTTTCCCAATTCATGAACGGGATCCAGCAGTTATCCATTTAGCTGTCCACCTTGAAAACGGCCAGCGCGTATATTTCACGAACGATACAGTGCTTGATCGTGCTATAAATCCACCAAAAACTACGCTGACCGAATTTTTTGAACTGTACAATCGTGCGGATGCTTTTGGTGCCTTCGCACAAACACTTCTCTACTCTGAAGTTCCACGGTATTTTACATGGGCTCAAAAAAAAATGGAAACCCCGCAAACAAGGGACAACAGTTGATGCGCACCCCGGTTTATTTAAATCAATTACTTTGGGTCGTGTATATACAGTCAATTCAAGGCAGACTGAGTGCTTTTACCTGGGACTATTGGTGGTTAATGTCACCGGGCCATTGTCATTTCAAGATATACGTAAGGTAGATGGACAACAGTATCCTACGTCTAAAGATGCATGCCTTGCTCTAGGCTTGCTAGAAGACGACAATCATTGGGACAGTACGCTTGCTGAAGCAACATTAAACTGCACAGGATCACAAATTCGTCTACTATTTGCTATAGTACTGACTACATGTTTCCCGGCCCGAGCACAAATGTTGTGGGATAATCACAAAAATTCAATGACTGATGATATATTGTATCGACATCGTACAAGGTGCAATGATCTAACGATATCATTCAGTGATGCAATGTACAATGAAGCACTGATTGCTATCGACGATCTTTGCATTGCTATTGCGAATTTGCATCTGATTTACTCAACACAGATATCAACAGTACGATACTGTAGAAATGGCAGGCATTGTTAGTCGCAATGTTCCACTACTAAATGACGAACAAAAAATTATTTACGACCGCATCATGCTGGCAGTTTCGGCAGGACAAGGAGGATTCTTTTTTTTTGATGCACCAGGTAGAACTGGAAAAACATTCCTTATTTCGTTACTTCTGGCCGAGATACGATCTAAAAATGACATCGCATTGGCCGTATGTGGCTTAGATTTGGAAACATCATGCATTTCCCACGGACAACTATATGTGGCATGTTCTCGCGTGGGAAACCCCTCCAGTTTGTTTGTGTTGGCTAAAGGCGGACTAACCAAGAATATTGTACACTCTATTGCACTGAGAGATTAATTTTTTTTTCAATTGCCATAATTGATAGGATAATATGAATAATTATTTTTGATATTTAGAAAGCTATCAAAAATTGTAATTTAAAATAAATTCGTTACTTTAATAAGGATTAATTTATTAACTTAAATAAAGCATACTTTCATTGTTTATAATGCTTTCGATTATAAGTACATCCCCGCACACTTAGTAGTAGATAGTTATTTTTATTGAACTAAAAAAATGTTTCCTAGAAATAATATATGTACATGGCAAAACAACGTTTGCCGGGTTAGCTGGTATATACATATAAATGTTGCCGGTTCTCACATATCGGTATTAATTAAATCAAATATATCCAAATTTAATTCCAACACTAGGTGCTATAAAATCTGTGAATTGTTAAAGTTGAGATATTTTTTATTTCATAATTTTTTAACTCACAAAAGAAAATGTTCTTTATATGAAACAATACACGTCTACAAAAAGAACAAAATCATATGTACAAAGTTCTTGTGTATATAAAACTAAATGGTGCGATCCAAAGTAAAGAATCTTGCGCGCCTTGGTGGCGCCATCCATGTATGTATATGTCGACTAGTGTGTTAGAATGTGCTATCGATTGTTCAGTGAGAAATTCATGACATTTCATCATTGGAAGTGAAGTTTTCAAAGTGGTCGTGAGGACATAAATGACGATAGGCATGTGGACCAATCACCGTGATCACCGGAAATTCCATCGAAACTGAATTCATCAAAAATCAGCCGAAATCATCATTGAAATTCATGGAAATGGAATTGAACAACTCCAAAACTTCGATTAATCGCATTTTGACCGAACATTCGGGCATACGAAAGGTGTGTGCACGGTTTGTTCCGTACAAATTGACTGACGACCAAAAATTGCTCATAAACTTACTTTACAATATCGTGACTGGTGACGAAACGTGGTGTTTCCAATAAGATCCCGAAACGAAACGCCAGAGTGCTGAATGGCACATGGAGAAGACAAAAGTGAAGACAATGCTGATTTGTTTTTATCATTCCAGGGGTATTGTCCACAAAGAATTTGTTCCACTCAGCCAAAACGTGAATGCGGTATTCTACCTTGGCGTTTTGAAGCGTTTGGTGCGCCGTATTCGACGTGTTCGGCCCGAATATCGCGAAGATGAAAGTTGGCGTTTATTGCACGATAATGCGCCGTCTCATCGATTGACGCTTCTGACCGATTATTTGCGACTTTTTCCTTTTCGGAAAAATGCATTTGCCCATGAAAGGAATGGCTTATGCAGACGTAGGGGCTATTCAAAAGGCTTGCATCCGCATACTGGCGGCCATACCTGTCAACGAGCTAAAACACTCCTTCGACATGATTTTCGACCTTACAAAAAGCTGTATTGAAGCAGAAGGAGACTATTTTGAATAAAATAAATTGATTATGCCGAAAAAACCAGTTGTTCTGTTTTTTTAAGTCCTGTTTACTTTGAAATGGGCCTTGTACATACTCTACTTTACCTCTAAATAAATCTAAAAAAAATTATGAGCAAAAATGCACTTACAATAGATGAGGACTTTTTATAGTGTTAATTCCACCATCTGTCAACTGAACTGAATTCAATACGATTGATTAAAAATCTTTATTTTTTTATTGTGCTCAAATACATAAACGTACCACCACAAACATTATACTACTTGACCAGAGTGTCGGTTCGACTAAAATATGCAGCTAGTCGTTAAATTTTAAAAGCTATTGCGGAGTAAACAAAGATTGCTAAGTATTTTAAATTAGCAATTTGTAATGGAAAAACTAACATATCTTGGATACTTTCTAAAATATCTTCTTTAAAAATCAAGCTAATTTTTAAATTTGTCTGTTATAATTCTCAAAAAACTTTGCCCAAGCCGATAGATAGCACCTCGAAACAGGAAACATTTAAATAGATAAACCGCCTCTTCGATGTCGAAAAGCTTTGACGGCGTGATTAATACTACAAGGAGAATAAAAAGTTAATGCCGATAAAGGAGTGTGCTCTTCCGTTTCATTATCATGCACACCAAAGGGATTGTAAAATGAAATTTATGAAATTTACCATGTTAGGACATCCCTGCAGAAAATTTTAGGTGAAAACAACTACCACCAGTTTTAAGAAATCTATAGAACGTGAAAATATATGTACCTTAATCGATTTTAAACGAGATTTAAATTTGCGTTTAATCAAAAAATTTTAATTTTACAAAGCATTTTTGCAAGTTCGCAACCATATTTATCGAATTGTGCGTATGTACTATATAAAAGTAGTAAGTGGTGTATGTGTGTAGATAAGTGAAGTGTGTAAGTCAGTCTGTCGACAAACGGCCCTTTATAAATCGTGGTTTCGTGGTCATAGGCCGTTTGTGTTTTGCTATGCCATGCCGGCGGCTGGAACAGCAATATTTAACGTTGTTGTTTTTGTTGTAGTCATGGTGCTCGTAGCACCACTTGCACTAAAGTGCAAAGCAATTAAGCTGTGATTGGTCGCTTTTGTCTCTCCGTCATGGATCTGATGTTTTTGGTTACAGTGACTAGGAAAAAAATGCATTTAGAATGTTTCCAAAACTAATTTAAATGAAATTTTCGGAAGAACCTAAAGACATTCCTAAAGATAGAATGGAGACTCCGATATTTGATAAACATACCTTGCACTAATACTTTGCTATATAGTTGACCGAGTTTTGAAACCGGTACCTGATATGCATGACTACATATGTAGTTGTAAAAGTTGCATAAAGGAGACACCCTCGAAAAGAGGTGAAATAATCAAAACACTTCGTTCTTAAGGGTTCTAAGTGCTGTAACGATCCATGGGAATCAATTACAGAAGTTGTCAATTTTTGTTCGTCCATGAGTCTTTCACATTTGGTTATTCGCGAATTAATCGAATCTAACTGTACCATGGCCATTTTTTAGTTCGCTTAGGAAGTATTGAGCTTTAAGTCCTTAACCAAACATGTATCCATATTCGGTTTTACATACGAATAACCACGAAAAATTTTTTAGTCTTTTAACTCAAATCAAATCAATCCCATTTATATTGGCATCTCCAATTTCGAGTACATAAACAGCTGCTATTTTAAACAGGTTTAAGCTCAATAGTAGGAAATTGGAAATTAAGTGAAACCAGAAATAATTCCTTTTTCACAGCGGTTTCGCTAGAATAAATCATGCTGAGGAAGGTAAGGCCTTTAAATAAGCCAAAAAAATGAATAAAGGCCACAAGTGTTAAGTAAAATTGGAAGTTTTAAGACTCTACGTTAATTTTTAATGGCGTACTCTCAAATCTTAGCATTTTATGCCGAATTTTAGTTAGTGATTAACATATTAAATGATAGTGTCACGTATAACTATTTTTTTTTTTTTATTTAACAATAAATGAAAAAACATTTTTTACCAAATAAGCAACAAATATTTAAAATAATATTTAATTCTAAATTTATTCCATTTTCTCATTGTTAAATATTCTCGTTTATAAATATATGATTTTATTGCATGTACACAGTGAATTCGACACATCAAATTGGACCACTTGAAAAGTATTTCTACACATTTGTTAAGCATATTTTTTACTCATGCAACAGCAATCTGCAATGTGCACACTGAACATTTGCATGCATACAAGAAAATACAAAAACGTCTGCACGCATCAGCGCTTCGTAGGCTTTGAGAGAAACTACTGGGCCGCCATTTGGATATACGATTATTTAACTTTTGTATGGAAGTATATATTAAAACCCTCTAGGGATATCAAATAATAATATATTGTGTCCTCTCTTCTTAGTAGTTAATATAAAAACAATTAATTAAAAGTCGTAAAAAACACAGTACTCACATTACCTTTGAAAATATGTTTTATACAACTCTCGAGTGTTCGAAAAGGTGACCTTCCAGAAACTTTTGATATGTATTAAGGAACTTTTTATTTGCGAATGTGACAGAATAACATTAATTCATAATTGGTGTCTAGTAGTGTAATCAATACCATATCAAGGACATAGGCATGAACCCAATTACCATGAGGCTTGAAGAACTTTTGTTTAAAGTGGGCAAACTACATGCTATTCAAATTCGCGACCGAATCTTCCTGCCACGACAATAATTACATGTTACGCAACAGCCGTTGGGTGATTCTACCAGCGAATATTTCTGTGTTATTTATATACATATAAGTAACTTGTTTTAAAAACAATACCTTAGCGAAAGTGGATTGTAAGTACCTAAACACATACTTCATTAGCTCCCTTAAAACTGTATTAGACCGGTGTATGGAAAATTCGTGGCCTCTTCTGTAGCATAAATAACCACTGCTTACATGTTATTCATCATTAGATAGTTGAGTCTAGCAATTCGTACATTTTCTCTAATTCTAATTGAACGGAATGACAAATGGAGTTTCCGGGCTAGAGTAAATGTATTTACTAGTTCGTGCAATTTATTGCAAAATCTAGATTGACCAGCTAATTTATATACTGATCATATTAGACCAGGTTTAGTAGACTCTTACATGCAAATGGGTACCTTCTTATTTCAAGATTTGTTTTCCACATTTTGGTTCTAACAGCTGTTTTGTTTTATTTTCGTTATGTTTTCTTAACAAAAGTTGTCAGAATAGTTGAATATCTTCAATTAGAAGTAGGTTCAAATACCGATAATGGAAAGCAGGGGTAGATGACGGTCCATCATATAGAGCTTTATGCAAACGTTATCATTTTGAGCCTTTCTAAGGTAAATGAAAGAGTGAAAAGAGCTTGGCAACGAAGATACTAAATTTTTAAGGTTCCTATAATATTTTATTAGTTCCTAATCAAAACGACTTTCTATAAAACTATTCTTTTTTATAGAGCTCTAAACCAACATACGAGTATAAGGTATATTATTAAAAATGATAAAATTGCCACTTAACCTGTAAGACAATAGCTCATATAAAGAAGAAAATACTGTGAGAACTTATTTGGAAATTTTAACTTATTAACCTTGTAATGCTCGGTTTCACAGTCCATACTTAAGTTGTGCTTAAGATAAAATAGGGAAAATAGTGTTTTACAGTTCATACTTAAGTTATGCTTAAGTACTGAAAATGGGAGACTTAAGCAGTGCTTAAGTAACAGCTTATTTTTGTTTTGAATTATTTTGAATTTTCAGTTATTTGTCAGGAGAAGGGTAATAAGAAACAAAAAATTATTTTTTGTGAAAAAATATGGAATTGGATTGCGGTTTCCACCAGTTCTAATAGGTGCTCCGACTCGCTAGCAGTGAAATTTGGGGTTCTTTTGTTGTTTTCATTTATTTTCGATATAACTTTCCTCGCAAATTTATGTAGGGTCTGTTATAATTTAAATATTTCAAACATATTTTTATGGACGATCTTGTTAAACATATATTGCCCATAACCTTGCCATATATCATAATAAAATATTAAAGGAATTAAGCATTAACTATGAAACGCAAACGACTACTCAGTATGCAACAATGCTTAGCTAAGATTTTATTTGGGCACAACTTAAGTATGAACCATAAAACTGGGCATAAACTTTACAGTCCAGTCATTTAAGCTTAAATTAAGTAAGAATCTCGGAATCCGATATATACTTGTATATTGACACCCTAAAATTGTCTCAAAACCTACATATGGTAGGTTATACCAATATACAAGTATTTACAGACATATAAATGGGTATATCGAATTACGAGGTGAACTTACTATAATGACTGGACTATTATGCCTTTATGAATAACACATGACATCTTCGTCTGAGACTCGAAGACTTTTATGTGAGCTAGAGGCAACAATTCTTGCTATACATTTCGTTCCTGTTTAAACAAGTAATTATTGATTTATCCAAAAGCAGGACTTTTTTTTCCTCTGGTAGGTTGTTACTACAAATGATTAATAAAGTACCATAATTACAGCATCGTCAAAAATCATCCTGGAAACAGTCTTTGCTTACTTTAAAAGATACCTCGATCATATCCTTACAACCGCTTAATCATATGTGAGCACCAATAAGATTGAACACCAAATCTCACTTAGTAGACGGCCTCCAATGCCACCAACAAAGGAAGTGACTGTCAAATACCCACATAAATTAATTGATGACCTGATGCCCACTTGCCGCCATGAATACTAGCATATCGTTTTTGTTGGTTTTCCTGGGAATATTGCCTTATTAAATACGAAATTCTGTCAGTCCCAAGAGGGAAGTGTAATAGCAAGCAAGAAGGAAGGGCAAATGCTGCAGGCTATACTCACAAAAGAAATAAAAACATTGTATAAATATGTGTACCGGATAAAACTAGGAAAGGTCATTTACAACTAGCGATATTAGATATTTGATCCATGAAGAGTAAGGGTGTACAAAATTCGCGAATCGACAGCTGATGCGAGATGTTGTCAATCAGACGCCGCATCGAGTGGCGGTAGCCTTGTTATGAGTGGTATAAAACGCTAAGTTCGAAGTTTACGCCAATTACACGTTTAGAGTGACATTAATCTCAGTAAATTGATGTAGATGCGAAAACCTTGAAAAAATCGCTCGTCTCTCCATATATTGTATACGCGAGTGGTGAGTGCTGAAACAATCCTTTATTCCATATTTATTTACATCAAGCGACTTGAGCAAGTCAGTTTGGTGCAGCTGAATCACACACAAAAACACCCATACTGATTGCTATAACAGTGTAAATATCTCTTGAGAATGAATCACTAAACAATAAAATTGACATAAAAGTCTTAGAGTTCTTCGGTTAAAGTGGAAATGATACGAAGCAATGATAAGAAAAAAAAAAATAAAGTGAGATCTATAACTGTTTAATTGCCACTGTAAATGTAAAAGGGATTTCCGAATTATGTCCATCTGTCAATTTTGTACGCATAAGCTTAGCTGATTTTTATTACATTTAGTCTTCGACAGTTTATCTTAGTATGACGCGGGATATAGAAATTGTTCATAGCTGAGAGCTAATGAAGTTGTGACTGTTTCAGGACTTATGTGAAAGCTATCACGCAACAAGCTCTCTCTGACTGAGTGAAATAATAAAATGTTCCGAAAATGGGAAAATGAGATTAAGTCCGCACATTCACCAACTTTTTACAACACTAGCATTTCATTGTATAAGATCTAGATGTTTTCTTTTTTCATAACAAAATTACCACAGAAGTAAAAATCTTACTGTTAATTCGATTTGACAATTTGTGAATGGTAATAATAATTAATTAATGATAGGGAAAGTCGTGTTAGTTACACCATTTAAAACTCAAGAACGGCTAAACCGATTTGACTGCAAATTGGTGGGAAGGTCGCTAAGGACCAGGTTAAGGACATGGGATATTATTTATCTCTTCATGTTAAAATTCAATACAATTCATAAATACAAAAATTGTATTTCAAATCATAAGCATTTGTTCAAAATTCATATAAGAATCATTTGAAAATTTTAGTAATTCAAAAATAGAAAGAAATAAGTTAAAATTTTCATATCCATACATGCTTAGTATATGGGTTATATTGATTGTGCTCCTGAGCCAGGCAGATTTTCTTAGGACGAACCCGTCAGATTGCTCTTGAACCAGGCAGTTTTTTTGTGGACAAGCCCGTCAGATTTTTTTAATATCACAACAAAAATGGCATTGACATTTTCGTCGTTAAAGCATTGCGGATACTTTACTTGAAATAATTTGATTGTTGATAAAAAAATCAATTAATATTTAAACGGGAACTATGAATTATATGCGTACAATTTCAAACTGTCCAATGGATTAAAACTAGTTCAATAATCAGTCGGTGAATTATATACCACGTGCGTCCCAAAAGACTGATTGCCAGCTGATTTTTTTGTCCTTCCACGCTTGTGAACCGTTTCGTGATATGCAGTCCTCTAGGCTGACTATCGATTGATTTCACTGGTGCACAGCCCAAATTCAACAGTATTTTCCTCCCAAAAACCAATGCTTTATTAACGCACGAAATGCTTTTTGATTTATTTTTTTGTAAAATAATACAAATTGTTTCACCAAAAATGCTATATCTCCTTAACTAATAGGCATTATCTAAATTATAGAAATCATGTAAAGGTATTAGTAGTGCTATCTATTAGCCACGGTAAATCGTGGACGGATCCTCTAGTCTCTTTGAATCTTTTTCTTGGTTATTGCGCTTCTTCGAAAAGATTTCACAGCACTAATTCAACGTTAATATTTTGGCACTAATGATCAGCGGATATTGCGGTATTTTACGATGAGTACTTTTTGGTATGGAGCTCTATTTTCTTGTACATTTTTCTGAAATCCACAGTCTGTACCAAACAAGTCCACTCAACCGACGCCCTTGGCGTCAACATAGTCCAGGCCTGTGCGTTGAAATACTCAGCTTTGATGAGTGCTAAGAAAAAAGTCAACTGTTAACCACTCTTTTCTAAGATCAAACCGGAAACGAAATATAAATATTTCTACGAGCACTAATATTGAAGAACATGCTGATACTTCACTTTCATTAGGTTTGTTTTGACGGCAACCAAATAAAAATGTATTCGTCTTCTTTCCTTTCCCTTTCAAGCTTTGTTTACTTTTATTGCCTACTTTTCCTTTTTCTAATTTTTTTCTATTTGGTTGCATGCACAATTAATTAAACCTCTCTTGACATTGTCCTTTGGCCAATTACATGGCAGACATACAATACAATTATTATCAAAGACCAACCATACAGCCATTTAATTATAACCTCCCCAAGGATATTCGCCCACTTAAAACACATATTACAAAGAAGAAAGCTGTGCTTTGCACAGTCGGCATCAAATATGATAATGGGACAAGCAGGGTGAAGAAAAAAAAAATACAAAAACAAAATTCCCACCGGTATAGAAAAAAGGGAGAAAAGAATTATAAAAGAATATCTGAAACAAAAGATATGAAAGCCCGCAAAAAATAACAATAAAAATCACAATGAGCAATTGCAACTTCTGGCTTTTGTGATGTAACAAACAATATATAAGGAGAAGAGGGTATAAATCACAGAGGCAAATATACCAATTTGCGTGTATATTTTTAGAAAAATAGAAAATTGCGAGCAGGTAGGCATCGGTAGCAAAAGCTTAACCAATAATACATATATGTATCAACCAACAAGGGCCAGTTTTTCAAATATCTCCTTCTACAATGGATTTAATTACTGATGAGTCAAATCTTAAAAATATAAAAAGTATAAACAATTTTGCACAAATCTACGAATATATTTCTATTGTATCGACTTCAGCCGTAAAACTTCTTTAGGCACGGTAAAAGATTAACCAACCCGACTGCATCAAAATTGTAATGCTGTGAGCTAACGCCATGCACGCATCATAAATCACCATTGTGAATCGTGAGTGATTGAGATCTTTAGTATTTGGTTATTGAGAAAGTAAATGTTTGCTAATAAAGCAGGCAAATGACAATACAGTATACCTATTAAAATAAGCTAGTAATACATTTTTATAGAACGTTCATGATAATATTTGAACAGGAACTTGTTTTATGAAACGTATTCGCATTGGAGCCCTTTTTGTAATCTAACTCAGATATTTAATTAAACATATCCACATTAAAGTTCAGTGATTGTGTGATTGTGAACCATAAAGTTACGATTACGCAATGTGTACGAGGAAATACCTCTTAATCTCATCATAGTCTGAAATACCCATTTCTAGCTAACATTGAATCGTAGCACTTCTTTGTCGGTGGTTTAATAGACAGCGAAATCGCGAAAATTAGAAAGACTTTTTAATTTAAATTTCGCGCTAAACCCCATTCGATGAAATACATATATAGTAATATAGAAGGGATGAGTGAAAGCCAATTTGAAAGATCATTTGAACCTGAGAAAAATGAAAGCACGATTGGTTCCAAAATCAGTGAATTCTTTCGAAAAACAGCGTCGCTTTAAAGTCTGTGAAACAATGCTTTCCGACCACCTGGATATCATGAAACGTATTATTACTGGCGATGAGTCTTGGATTTAGGCGATAAAACGGTCGAATATCTTGGGAAAAGGAGCTGAAACCGAAAACACCACTTAAGGACATGTGAAGGTTCAAGGTTTTTGTTGAGCTAGCGAAAAAAACAATAATACATATGTGTATATTTTTTAATATATATTACATATAATACAATGAGTGGAACGTTACGTGGCTGTTGGCTTACCGTCGAAATTCCCTTGCGTCTGCAGGTAGCATATAAACATATTAAGGGGGTAAAAAAGTTTTCAAATTGACCAACCAATATCAATATAAAGATGTTCAACCGCTAGCCTACATCTCTCACAACAAATATTTCAATAATTATTCCCCCGCCAGTTATTTTACTTACTATAATTAATATTTTTTTCAAAAGTATTATAATAGTTGTGTGGAAGGTAGCTAAAATTTAAAATAATACACTGAATTAATTAATTGTTAAAATTAGTAAATGAATACGCAGTGTTGCTTTCAATATTATTTTGTTTTACTAGAATTTCTGTATATTGAATTCGGAATTAAAATTTCATTTAACTTGGCTAAACTATTCTAGTCTAGCCTGGTCTGGTCTATTCTTTCGTTGTATACACACCAAAAGCACTCCCATTCTTCGTATAGTTTTTTCAGTATGCTGCATAACGTTTGTTGTTTCCTTACTGGTTATACTGCCTCATTCTAAAATTCTCATAATAAGAAAAGAGTATTTAGCATCAATATTTATTCGTATCAACTCAGTCCACTTGCATGCTTTTGGGGATTTTAAGAATTTTTAGAAATATTGAAATGCTTTTAACAGGTTTTGCTACTAATTACAATAGACAGCACTAAGTTGAGATGTATAGTAAATGGAAGCACTCATATTCGTATGTAGTAGTCGATTATCGGCAAGTGCAATCAAATAGAGAAAATTAATTGTTTACCTGCTATGATGTAAAGCGGTGCTAAGTAAATAACTACATACATACGGATATGAGTGCTTCCATTTACTATACATCTCAACTTAGTGCTGTCTATTGTCATACTTATGCCTGCGTCCTTACTAGTTTTGAGGTTTATCTTCTTAACTATTTTCTCTTTTTACACTTTTTTTATTTCCTCAAATTCAATTTTAGTGAAGAATGCAATTAAATGGCTTTTAACTACCAAATTTTTAAAACAGGATGAGTGTGACTGAAACTCACTTTCATCTCGAGCTCTTCCAGCCGTATGATGAGAAGTTTTTTATTTATAATGGCTGATAAAGTTTTATTGGTATTTTTTATCGATTTATATCTGACAGAATTCGACAGTGATCAAAAGCTGTTCACGTGAAATACATCATATGAAGAATATTTCTTTCCGAATACCAATTTTTTTTATCGGCCGCCAAAAATAACCAGCTTTCTAGAATTAAAGCACTTAATCCATTGAAATGTAATAAATTGTTTGTTTTATGCCGACGATGGGGAGCGTCCGGAAATGGGATTGAAATTAACTATTATCTGTTAAATATCATTCGTGTATATGTTACTGATAGCTCGATAATTGTTCTCTACACAAACTCCGATCATATATACATAGATTAGATTTCAAACTAACCTTTGCAGCACAAAACTTATCGTTTGAAATATGGTAGTCGAAAACTACAATAGACTTTTACATCAAGTATCAGTTATATCAAGAGAATGCAAAATTGAATTGAAAAATCGGAAGTGTAGTTGTTTCACCGAACACTATTCTTCGTTCCCTCGCTTCTCCTACCTTACCTACTCTAACTTACTCACTATCCATACAGAATCAATACTCCTCTTTTCATATTTTCTATTTTTCGAAAAAAAGTTTAATTCCATTTTACATTAGAATAAAAAGATCTTTACACTTCTGTTAATGAACCAAAAGTGCGAATTGAAAAGAGAATTAAGTTTATAACGGCGTTCAAAGCTTGTGTATTCTACAATGTTGGTAAGGTTAAAATGGAATCATAAATCAAAAATATTCGGATTATTGCTTACCAGAAATAGTTTAACGAGTTTACATTCCTTTACTAGCCTTCCTATGTAAATTTTATTGCTACCGGTCATCTCAATGAACTCTCAGATTCGCATAAAGAATAAAAGTTTCATTTTTCGCTTGACAGTGGTGTCTGCTGAGCTGAAAGTAAGTGAATTTGAAAACGTCCAAAGACAGTCAACTATGCAGAACTTATTATACTACATGTTTGTTAGTATAACAAAAACAGCAAAAGTACTCGATAATGTAAGACCTATATAAACCAATTCCAAATCAGTTTTGTGAAGTTTGTTTTGGTACTTAAGGACGAAAATTAGACTTCTCAGATCTAGAATCTATCTTAGAAAATATTGTTCGTAGCAAGGTCATTTGGTGGCAAATGCAAAGTTAATATGGCTGTGGTTACTCTGGTTAACCCAAGTTATACCCAGCTCTGACCAAAACAATACATTTCGTTTCTGGAAATTTCAACTGAAACCATTTCAAATTTATTTTTACTGCTTTCAAAAGTAATTTTTGTTACTGCTGTTTTCTGCTTTACACCAGTGGCGCTCAACGCAATAAAAATCCAAACACGCGTGTTTGACTGATAATTCTGCTACTGCGAAAAATTTCACACGCACACGAAAGCGGCTGAACACGTACGCTAGGTACGTACGAAAATCTATAGCAATGTTTGTGCAGCGCAAACGTAAAATGTAGTAGTATTGAGGCGTGCGCACCACTGCTTTACACACACAGTTTTCTTATAAACATACTTGTATGTCGTTTCCTTTGTAAGGCGAATAGAATTTTGGACGTTGTTTATTTACATAAAAAATGGAATTTCCAATTTGGTTAAGAACTGAAGGGAATGTGTGAGGCAGGGTATGGTAAATATTAATCGGAAGGTTAAAGTTTGATTCGATGAAATTCAAAGTTTATTATTTGGATCTACTATTATTGTCAGTATAAGCAGAATGTTGATGGATTATCAAAAGCTGTTTTAGATAAACTTTGTAATATCAGAGAAACTGTAGGAGTTAGATCTCATGTGTGGACAAAACACATTGAGTCGATCTCGAATCTGTTTAAGCGCTTTATTAATTCTCCCATAAACATAACATAAATGTTAAAAAATGTGCGATCCTTGATTTTCAAAGGCATGTTAGTCGGAAAAAAAGTTTGCAAGTGGCATATCGTGCAACATACATCAATATAAGGAATAATAGGCTGACAATGACAACGAAGTAAAAAACTTTTTACTAATATGAAGCACAGGACCAGTGAGCTCCAGGCGATTTTCGCTAAAAAGACTCACATTCATATATTTTCCTCTTACGAATATGGTCGCGAGCCACTTACAGTTTGTTATTTGCTGTAAAACTCTGACATGTTTCGAACTAGATCGATAAGAGACAACGTATGTGACACAACTTGAGTCAAAATCATAACGGTAAGGACAGCTTTCTTCTGAATGTGTTTCAGTTAATAACTTATTAGATTATAACATTTTTGAATTTCAGCTACATATGTCTCGTGCACTTACTTTGAGAAATCTAACTATACTTTTGTGAGATTACTTTGATGGGAGATCTACTATCTAAAGGTTTCATGCAACCAATGAATAATGGATCCTGAAAATTGTTTTCAGGCGAGGGACTCAAGTCTTTATAAACTGTTTATAATTATACCCTGAACAGGGTATATTAAGTTTGTCACGAAGTTTGTAACACTCAGAAAGAATCGTCGGAGACCCTATAAAGTATATACATATATAAATGACCAATATGTCGAGCTGAGTCGATTTAGCCATGTCCGTCTGTCTGTACGTCCGTCTGTCTGTCTGTATATATACGAATGTGTCCCTCAGTTTTTAAGATATCGTTTTGAAATTTTGCAAACGTCATTTTCCCTTGAAGAACCTGATCGTTTGTCGGAACGGCCGATATCGGACTGCTATAACATATAGCTGCCATACAAACTGAACGATCGGAATCAAATGCTTGTATGGAAAACTTCCACATTTGACAAGATATATTCACGAAATTTGGTATATATTATTTCCTAAAGCAACAATGTAATCAGATCAGATCGGTTAACTATAGCATATAGCTGTCATACAAACTGAACGATCGGTATCAAGTTCTTGTATGGACAACTTCGCATTTGACAAGATATATTCACGAAATTTGGTATATATTATTTCCTAAAGCAACAATGTAATCTCCGAAGAAATTGATCAGATCGGTTGACTATAGCATATAGCTTCCATACAAACTGAACACATAGTTACTAACAGAAATGCACCTGTGAAGGGTATTTAGCTCCGGTGCAACCGAAGTTAACGTTTGTTCTTGTTTTTTTGTAACTTTGAAAACTATTTTGGCCAAGCACCTACATATACTTCAAAATTCTGACACAGCAGTTATATTGATTCAGGGTCAAACCACGTCAAGTGAGCCACGAAAATTTTGAAAAATCACCGATTTTGAAAATTAGCAGTTCATTAGGCAGAAAGTTCATTAAAGGTGAATATTTTTCGTGTTGTGGCAGATACTTTTAAATTTTTTTTGGCGTGAAGAACACTTAAAAAATTTGAATTGTCAAACAAAAAATTATGTAAATATTATTATTTAAATAAATGAATCGCGAAAAAATATCTACAATGTAGCACGAACATTTTTCTTTGACTTCACAAAATTTCAACGATTTATCTTCAGTAGTTTCTGAGAAAATAATTTTAAAATTTTATCATGCTCTAAATTTCATATATTGTTATATATTTTTAATGAGGGTACACCAGCATAAATAAAAATCATAACAAAGTTCATTTGACAAAAACAGTGTTTACCAGTGTAATTAATAGTTTCTGCGAACTTTTTGACCTAAATGTGGTTTATTTGACTAAACGGGTAATATTGAATGATTTTGTGGTTATAGTATGAAATTCTATAAAATCTGTGTGTTGCTCACGTTGAGATATTAATTATTTTTATATTTTTCGTTACTTTATTTGAAACAATATTTCTCTACAAAAACACACTAAAACTGTAAAAAAGTGCACCAAAAACATATGTATCTTTATAGCTTTTTGGTTTTTACAGCTCTCAGATATTGAAATGCGATCGATAGTTAGATTTTTTAATAACTGAGCTTAAAATCTCTCTTCATGCGGATCTTACTTAGTTATTTTCCCTAATACACCGATATTCATTCTTATAATTTTATTTTTGAAATAAATAAGCATATCACAAAAATATTGTGACCAGAGGATCGATGCGTTAAGAGTATCGACTAAGAGACTTCGTTTGACGGTAAACTTAAAGGCTATTGCGGTGTCTACAAATATTGCTAGCTATTTTATATGTATTTGCAATTTACGCGATGGAAAGTTTAGTGGTGATTGGATACCTTCCAAAATATTACCTTTGATGATCAACAAAGATTTGAAATTTGTCCGAGTCAATTCTCGAAGTTTTGTGTCCAAGCCGATAGATAAGATCTGTAGAATATATAGTGGAAATGTACTATAAGCCTTATAGCCTTGACAGATGGCAGCGTTAATCCGGATTAACTGCGCACTTAATCAGATTCGAATTTGTAGGTGACAGACGGCAGCTATGCGAGTTTGAAACTCTCATAAACAGCTCATTGTCCTTTTTATAATATTTTCAATGAAAATTGATAGAAGATAAACATTACGGTTGTTAGCCGACCAATTTTTACCAAACCATTTTTTATTACAAAAACATATCAACACATTATTTTTAAAACTGCATCATAACATAGAAGTTTTATTGATATTATATTGAGAATTTGATAAACAGCTGTCAGGGTTGCTTGTATTTCATTCACAATAGATGAAAATTGGCCATTTTTAACAATGTTGCCAACGAAAATCTCACAAACTCCCTAAAATTTTGAGAGTTATTTTTGGGTTCAGCAACGGAGTTAGCTGTGGTAACTTCTGAATTAATCCCGAAAAATGCAATTAATCTGGTTTAACGCTGCCGTCTGTCAATGCTATTAAAGTTGTAAAATAAATCAGTTCTTAGCAAGACTTGAACTTGCGCCTCTTTCAAAAATTTTAAGTTTACTTGGATGCCCCTACAAAGCATATGCGGATAAACACTTATAATGCTTACTTACGATATATGAGTATATTAACCCATTCCTTCCCACTGTCCTATTTATAGGACAAGATAGTAAATATTTTTTTTCAAAACTGACCGTTTATTTTAATTATTTCTGTAGAAATTTATATTCATGTACTATTTTCCTATTACAATATTATTTTCTCGCTATTAAAAGTATTAACATTATTTTAATATGAATTTTTAAAGCTGGTCAATTTTGTAATTTAGGTCACTACATGATGAAGAAGGACAAACAGAGGCGTTGCCAAAGACTAGGTTGCAAAACAAACCTCTTACTTTTTGCGTCAAATGCGGCAAAACACTTTGCAGTGATTGTTTTATACTTTATCATACAAAATAAGCTTAAATACGATGACAATTTTAATAAAATTGATTTTCTTATAAGTGTTATCTTTAATTTTTTCTGAGCATATATCCCCAGTGTCCTATTTATATGACGGGCTGATTCATGAATCAAAGTATTTTTTTATTTCATATTCTTCTTTCTTAACGAATTAAGAGCCCAAGTTACAAATTTCATCAAAAAATTTCAATGATTTCGATGCTTGGGAAGTAATGGGTTAATGCGTGTGCATGAGAATAGTTTGGCCTGCCGACAAAAGGGCCCCTTATAAATCGTTGTTATGTGGTCACAGTCTCTTTGTGTTTTGTTATGCTATGCCGGCCACAACAGCGTCAGCATTTCATGGTAAAAGACCAGTATTTAACGTTGTTGTTTCTGTTGATGTAGTTGTTGTAGTAGTGGCAGCAGCAGCTGCAATGAAGTGCACAGCAATTATGCCGCGAGTCATCGCTTTAGTATTTCTGTTATGCATCGGATGTTTTTGTTCACAGTGACTAGAAAACATACTTTTAGTCGTTTTTCTGAAACTACAAAATATAACTCTATCACTCTGCGGAAGATTTTTCTCGCTTATACCTTTGCTATATAACAGAAGGGTACCTGATGTGTATCTTGACACAGTTTCAAAGGTGCATGAAAGAGAGCACTGAAAGAGATGAAATAATCTTAACACTTCCTTATTAAATGATCCAGCCTTACAAGATCGACGCTAAAATTGTAAGGCATTCTAAGACCTCTAAAGAGACATGATATTTAACTATTGGAGTTTTCTAACTTTATCCTTCCAAGTGTCTTCTCCACTTTGGGAATTAGCCCATTATCCTAATCTGACAGAACCAAAAGACCTTACTTTATTCACTTAAGAAAAGACTGAGGTTACAATCCGATCCGATAATATATCCAAATCACTGGACAAGGTGAGATTTTTAGCATAACCTTTAAGGTTTATTAAGCAAAATTAGAAGTTTTCATCGATAGTTAGTATTTGTAGCATTTTTAAAAATACATTGCTCAACTCTTTTAACTTTTCAACTCTCAAAATAGTACTGCAGTGTCCACCGGTGATGTCCGATTAAATAAATATTTCGCCTCTGATTTTGTATGAACGGTTTACATATAACTTTGTGTGTATTTTTTCAAATATCAATCAATAACCAGTGACTATTTTACCCTTACAGAGATTAAACCAAAGAATCAACGAATATGCAAAGGAGTTTAAATTTTATTCCATTTTCCTCACTGTTAAATGTTCTCATTTATAAATAGATATGTGAATTTATTGCAGGTACACAGTACGTTTCACACACCAAATTGGACCGCTTGAAAAATATTTATACGCATTTGTGGAGCACAAATGGCAAACATGCAACAGCAATGCGGAACGTGCAATCTCCGCATAGTACAATTGCATGCACGCTCAAGCGATTCATAGGCCAGTTAGCAGTACGATTTTATTTAACTTCTGTTCTTATGTAGTATGTGATACTTGTCGAGGTTCCTAACTTTTTATTTAAGAAAAAAACACTTGGACTTCATTTTAATAGGGAATGTTTATAATGATTCGAAAGAACATTCTTTGGCATTTATTTTTTTAAAATTATCGTTTTCAATTTTCGATAACTCATTCGAGCATTTCGACTCGTAGTTGACGAATGATAGAAGTAATGTTTTGCATTAATGCCTGAATCGAAGAACGATTTTTCGCAGACTTTAAGCCTTAGACTTTATATACACAGGTAAGAATCTAACGGTGTGATATCACAAGATCTTGGTAGCCAATCGACCGGCCCGTGAAATTATCTGCTCACCGAAGTGTTCCTCAATAAATCCATTGATTGATACGATGTGTGGGCAGTGGTGACATCTTGCTGAATACAAATGTCGCAGAGGCCACGAGGTTGAATTTCAGATTCCAAATAGTCGATTATCATGGGGTGATGATGATCGTCATTGACGGTTACGTTCTCACCAGCATTATTTTAGAAGAAATAAGGACCTATAAATTCACAGGCCCACAAACCCCAACAAACCGTTGTTTTTTTTTTTTGAATGAATAGAATGGGAGCTCTTGTATTTCTTCATGTTACCCTTTATTCCAAATTCGGTTAGAAATATGTCTCCTTGCTGAACAAAGTTTGGCTCGAAAACGTCGGATATTCCTCCAACTTTTCAAGAGCCAAGAGCGAAGCGTTGCCGCTTAAGAAGGTCGAGCGGCTTCAGTTTTTGCACAAGTTGTATTTTGTACGCTTTCATTTTAAG
Source organism: Bactrocera tryoni (assembly GCF_016617805.1). NCBI lineage: Eukaryota > Metazoa > Arthropoda > Insecta > Diptera > Tephritidae > Bactrocera > Bactrocera tryoni. Next base: position 24,932 of record NW_024395911.1, on the reverse strand, counting down.
ATTTCGACGTAAAATGTGCCAGTCAGCCAAGTAAGTTGAGCTAAGCGTGCGAAACTCATTATTTACAAAGCCTGAATTTTTTTAATAAAATTGAACGATTTGTAAAGTTTTCCAATGATGAATTGCGAGAAAATAGAAAAAGGCTATTGGTAACCCGTTATATACCATATTTATGTTTTATTAGAACACTCTAGAGAAATCAGATAATAATAAGTTCTGTCCCCTCTTTTTAGTAGCCAATATAAAACAAAAGTAATTCCAATATTTTTATTTTGCTAAACTGTTTTTATTTATGAGGCATTATGGAGCCTCGGATACACAGCAGCACTCATGCTATTTTCCAAAATATGTTTTATGCACCTCCAGTTAGCACAAGAAGGTAACCTCCCAGAAGCTTTCGATATTAAGGAAATTCTTACTCGCGATTGTGACAGAATAACATGACTTTATAAGTAGGGTGTAGTGGGTACTCGAAGCCGTAACACAACTTCGGTACAAGCCCAGTTTCTAAGCAATTTGAATACCTTTTGCTTCAAATGGTCAATCAACGTGCTATCAAATTCACGACCGAGTATTTCTGTCACTATAAAAGCTATGTGAAGTGAAAAAACCGTTCGGCGATTATACTCGTATGATATTTCCCGACGAACATTTTGATGTACGTATATATAAAAAAATGTCAATGAACAGTAACTTTACGAAATTAAGTTGTAAGTGCTTAAACGCATACTTCTCTAGGAAACACAAAATTGTGTATGGAAATTTCGGGTCCTCTTGAATAGCATAGTCTAATGTTACCTCTATATACTTTCTGACTTAGAAATAACCTCAAAAAACAAACTCATTTCTCTTTTTTTTTGTCTTTCAAAGCTTTGCTTTGGTTTCCATTTAGTTTTGTTTTTCTTTTTCTGTTACATTTGTTTTTGTAATGTGAACAATTAATTAAGTCTATCTTGTCATGTCCCTTCAGCAGTTGGAAGGCAGACATATACTTGTAATTATTACGACAGATCAACCTCATAGTAATTTAGTTAACTTCGTTCACAACTAGGCTCGTCCACTTCGAACGCAAGAAAAAATCCGCGCTTCGTGCAATCGGCAAAGAAGTCACAACGAGACAAGTTTGGTAAAGACATGCAAATAACAAAACTAAAAATGTGAATACTGAAATTATAATAATATTTGAAACAAAGGATGCGAAAGTGGGAAGAGATTAGAAATAAAAAGTCGAATGAGCAACTGAAGCATCTGGGTTTTGAAATTAGCACAAGCTTACAACTACTTGTTTGTATTGCCACTTTAAATATTACTTCGATTGTATCGACTTCAAAAGAGAAATTTCTTTGGGCACGGCAGTGAAATCTGCCAACCGGACTGCATCAAAATTGTAATGAAGCAAATTACACCAGCATCACCATTGTGGGTTGTAATCATCATAAAATGTTTCCAAGTGCTTCAGGATTTTACATCTATAATATATCACTTATGGAAGCGTGGAAACTTAAAGATGATAATAACTTTTGAGGAGGTTAATTGTTCAAAAATTATGTAAGTTTAACATTTGGCTCCTGAGAACATGGAACGACCTTTATCTAAAAAAGCTGGAGAAAAATAGTACAGTTTCGCACTTCAAACCAAAATTACCATCGAAAGATTTATGTTTGTTTAAGAAAGCACTAATTTGGGCACACTTACTATTTGATGGAGTTGTGCCCTTTATAAAACAAGTATAATACGTAGCGGATTCGCCTCATTTTCTTTTAGCAGTTTATTAAAAATATTTTATTATGTCATTTAATAAGTAATAAATTTTTGGTAAGACATGCAGATAATATTTTAACACAAGCTTGTTTCATGAAGAAAAAATACGTATTCGCAGTGGAGTCCTTTTTGCATCACAAATACGAGATTTTATTGGACGTATCTATATTAGAGTTCTGTTTTCGTGTTACGCCATGAGATTAAGACTTCTATATGAATATGGCCAAGTACTAACACAGGAATGCGGATTGTTCTCATAAAAGTTACGTATACGCCATGTACACTAAATAACACTACTTAATCTCATCGTACTCTGAGGTACCCATTTTCAAGCGAATCGTAAGAATATTTTTGCGTTATATTTAAAAGTAGATTCCCTTATAGGGAGTGAATTATTATATTCGTCGAATGGGCATGTGGAATTTTTAAAAGAATACAAAACAAAAAAGCTGTATCCCAAATAATTTAAATTAAAAGTCTTGTTTTAGCTTAACAAAGTAAGTTTGGTATTTTGAATTTTCAGAATTTACTTTAAATTACTCAATTTGTTTATCTTAAAAAATATATTGAGTTTGATAGGATGTTTGTAACATCCAGCACGAGAGGATATGGTTGGTATTCAAACTGACTAATCAATATAAAGCCTACATCCCACACAACATATATTTTAAAATTCTCCCAGTTATTTTACATATTTAAAGCAATTAATACATTTATTTTTATCAAACGGATCATGATTGTTATCTACAAGGTTCCTTGAAATTAAGTGAGTACTCTGAATTAATTAATTGTGGGAATAGATAGACGAAATAAAAAGTTACGTATACGCAACGCTGTTCCTGCCATTATTTTGGTCAAATTATTTACACATACTGAATATTTCTATAACATCATTGATGATGACTAGGCTTGTTAGCAGCTAGATTAAAAAACTTTAATTCGAATTTTTGTTTCCTAGCCGTTCTGCTTTATTCTACTCGTATTAAGAAAAAAGTATTTTTCGTCAATATTTGTTCGTACCAACTCAGTCCATTAATATGCCTTTGGTGATTTTAAAAATTTTCCGAAAAATGTATATGCTTTTAACTGACTTTGCTTGTGATTGCAATAGATAGCACTCAGTTATGAGATGAAAATAAACACATTCGCATCCACCATGTAGTTGTTTACTTATTTCTGATTTATGTCCTAGCGGTAAAATAATTCAGTTTCCTCTATTTGATTTATTGCAAAGGAATATTCGCGACTGCTTTTGATTTTTTTTTTGAGGTTTCGGTTCTGAACTCTTTTCTATTCTTATGCTTCTTTCTGCTTCCTCAAATGCAATTTTGGTAAAGATTGCAATTATGCGAATTTTAAAAATAAATTCTCTAATCAGGATAAGTGTGGCTGAAATTCTCTTCCATGTCGATTTGTTTTAGCTGAATGGTTTTATGCATACATATTGGAAATACACACAGATTCCTCACACGCTTCTATCGATTTTATATTTATAATGGGTGATATAATTTGAGTGGATTGTTGAAATATAAATTGCAATTCATTACTTACAATGTCTTTTGTGGAGTTTTAGCTGAAAGAACTCGGTAGTGATTAGCTTAAAATATATATAATTTCTAAAAAGACTGAGACTTTTGTTTTGTATAACAATTTTGGTACTGGCCGCTAAGGATCACCACAGTTTTGCAATTAAGTTGTTATATACGTTGTGTTGCGGAAAAATAAAGGAAAATTTGGGAATTTTTTAGGGGATAAAGCGATCATTTTATTGAATATGAGTTAGGCGTTTCGAAAGAACATATTGCGAAGTGAAAAAATACATACAAAAATATCGGAGTTAGTGCGCCTTCCTCAAAATGCGATTTTCTTGAAGAGGTTGACGGTAATCACGATTCCGGTGCAGCAACTCAACTGAAATCATAAAACACAAAAAATTTCATTAGCGTATGGACCTGTGGATTCCGTGAACGAAGGGTTTTTCTAAAAAAAATTTGTTGTAGAAACGAGGATAATTTTTTCAAAAAGTCATGAAAAAAATTTATTTAAAAAATCTTAACATTGCAATTTAAATTTATATAAAAAAATTCATTGACGGACTGCCTACATAAGTTATGAATGATTTCGAGATAATCACGTTTAAAGATTTTAGTGTGATTTTAGGCGAGCAGCATGTGCTAGGCTTTCGTCCTACGACTACGTGCGTTATGTAATGCTATAACTTTGGTTCTAATGCACATACTTTTATGAAAATTTGGGAGAACATTCTCTACGACATGTACTTTCTGATGGAGCTACGATTTTTTGACCGATCGCAACGTATATAACTCCTTAAAGTACTGTGTCCATTGAAATGCAATAAATTGCAAATATTACTCGAGTTTTCGATACTGGGGCATGACAATTCTTCTCAACACAAGCTTAGATCATTTATAGATTAAATTTAAAATGAATTTTTGGAGCATCTCCAAAAAACGGAAGATGAAAACTGTTGAACGAGTAGACTGTAAATCCGACTTTTGTAGGAGTTTGTCAATAAAAGCTTCATGTTTTTACAATACTAACGATATTTTCGTATGATTATTCTCGCTTTGTATCCGAGGGCATACATTATTTGTAAATTTAAGGCTTTATCGTCTAAAAACTAGCTAGCTACCGTGACGAAAGAACTTCTCATCTTTTGAGTCGATCCAAGTATCAATCAATTGTTTGACTTCTTCATAAGAACTGAAGTGCTCGTTAGCTAGGCCGTGTGCCATCGATCGGAACAAGTGGCAGTAAGATGGAACAACGTCTGGATAATACGGCGGGTGGGGTAAGATCTCCCATTTCAGCGTCTCCAAATATGTTTTGCCCACCTTTGCGACGTGAGGCCGAGCATTGTCATACTGGAGAAGGACTTAATCGTGTCTTTCCTCGTACTGTGGCCGTTTTTCTTTTAGTGCTCGGCTCAAACGCATCAATTGCGTTCGGTATCGATCTCCTGTAATGGTTTCACTTGGCTTAAGCAGCTCATAATATATCACCCCCAGCTGGTCCCACAAAATGCAGAGCATGACCTTGGCGCCATGAATGTTCGGTTTTGCCGTCGACGTGGAGGCATGTCCAGGCTTTCCCCATAACTTTCTTCGATTATTAGGACTACCGTAGTGAAACCATTTTTCGCCGCCAGTTACAATGCGATGTAAAAATCCCTTTCGGTTTTGCATTTGAAGCAGCTGTTCACATGCAAAGAAGCGCCGTTCGACATCTCTTGGTTTCAAGTCGTAAGGAACTCAGTTTCCTTGTTTCTGAATTATCCCCATGGCTTTGAGGCGTTTTCATACGGCTTGCTGTGTCACTTGCAACGATCTGGCCAATTCCTCTTGGGTCTGAAACGCATTTTGGTCGAGTAATGCTTCCAATTCAGCATCTTCGAAAATCTTCTCGCTTCCACCACCATGCCGGTCTCCGACTTCACAATCACCTTTCTTAAAACATTGAAACCAATCGCGACATGTTCTTTCACTTAGGACAGCCTCACCGTACATATCCGAAAGCATTCGACAAGCCTCAGCCGCACTTTTCTAGGAATTATAAAAGAAAAGCAAAATTTCCCGCAAATGTCGAGAATTCGGCTGAAAAAGTGACATTTTCAGTTGAGAATAAGTTGGGGATGCAAACAGATCTCTACAAATATTTTGTTGGGCTAGTATTGACACAAATGTCCAAGATCGATTAATCGATTTAATCGAGCAGTGCTTGACCCTAGAGACATATATTGGAAAACTGCGGAAGCAAAGTTGTAGACCTATTAAGTACATAGATTACCTTAAACGAAAAACTTTTCACAACAAATTTTAAAATGTAAATGAGTAGTTAGTTGAAGTAATTGCTGGACTTTAAACTTACTGCTCTTTACTTTGTAATGCATGAAAATAAGATGTGTGAAACCGTTAGGTGAAAAACATAAAGGAAATGTGAGAAGTAGTGTTAGGCGTACAAATAGTCCTGCAAAGATCAGTACAGGTTTATCGCTAGTCTTAATGACAAACCTTTGTGATTACTTACTTAGAAACTTCCATAGTTAGATCTTGATATATTTTATTTAAAAGAATATTAGATTTCACTTTGCAACTACATTTGTAAGTATGAGTGTAGGTGTGTTTGTGTATAGTCTGTGCGGCTCAACGCCTTAAACTGATGAAAAATCAGCCAAAAAATGTCTATGTATGTAGGTAATATGAGTATATGAAACAAATACACAAGTATTAGAATATGGGTATATGTAAAGCGAAAGCAGTAACTGCAAAAGGGAATCTAATCCGAAAATCCTAAATATTTGAGTGTTCAAGAAGATTCTGATTGGAGCCGGTGTATGTGCCTGGAATGCACACAAATATTTGCATACCTTGATTGGCTGCCAACAGTAAAGAAGGCAGCTATTGGCGGCTGATGAAAGGATGAAGAGGTAACAATATGTTTGAGTGACTGACTAGCTACAACAACAACAAAATTTTATGGAAAATCAACAACACCACACGGATGTTAAATAGTTTAACCCAATTTCGTGAAATTCACTGCCAAGCTTCCTTCCATTTTTCCATTAATAAGCAATTTCCTAAAAAGGTTTTCCGAAAATAAATTACGTTGCCTGAAATGTGTGTTTGCCTGAGTGTATTTATGTACGCATGTGCTCTTTCAGCATTTCGGTACTGATTTAAACAAGAAGAATCTATAATTTATCATCACGATTTGTCGTTTGCAGTTTTTTAATTACCATATGTGAACTTATACAGCCGTTTTGTTGAAAACCTTGAACTTATGCCCTTACGGTATATGCCCTGTAGGAAAGACTTTGCTGAAGCAAGAAAATATTTTTTTCATCAAGATGTTGTAGTCGCTAATCTGTTTCGCTTAGGACACTGTTGTGGAAACTGTGCAATAAACGGTTGCCTATATACATACATAGGTTGATGTATAACCATTTTTTTAACAAGGTTCATAAAAATATAAAAAAACAAGTAAGGAAGGGCTAAGTTCGGGTGTCACCGAACATTTTATACTCTCGCATGATAAAGTGATAATCGATAGGTGGGCGTGGTTATTATCCGATTTCTTCCATTTTGGAACTGTATATGGAAATGCCTAAAGGAAACGAACGACTCCGAGATATTTACAAAAAACTTAGTAGTGGGCGGGACCACGCCCACTTTTCCAAAAAAATTACGTCCAAATATGTCCCTCCCTAATGCGATCCTTTGTGCAAAGGATTCACTTTAATATCTTTATTTATGGCTTAGTTATGACACTTTATAGGTTTTCGGTTTTCGCCATTTTGTGGGCGTGGCAGTGTGCCGATTTTGCCCATCTTCGAATTTGACCTTCTTATGGAGCCGAGAAATACATGTACCAAGTTTCATCATGATGTCTCAATTTTTACTCAAGTTACAGCTTGCACGGACGGACGGACGGACAAACAGACATCCGGATTTCGACTCTACTCGTCACCCTGATCACTTTGGTATATATAACCCTATATCTGACTCTTTTAGTTTTAGGACTCACAAACAACCGTTATGTGAATAAAACTATAATACTCTCCTTAGCAACATTGTTGCGAGAGTATAAAAAGAGAAAAGGAAAGACAATGAAGAAATTCGCTATATTTTTAAATTTTTGTTTAAAAAAGGGAAGAATACCACGCAAGCCACCAATGGAGTTTGTGAAGTTTACGGAGACGATGCTGTATCAGTTCCTTGATTCGCCCACTTTCATTCTGAAAATTTCGAGATTTCGATTTACACTGAAGAAAATTCTACCCTGATGGAAGAATGTTTCTAGCGGAAAAATGGCAAAAAGTGGTCAACCAAAATAGTAAATAACTGCTTATTTATTTATTATATAATAATTAAGAAAAAATATATTTTAAAATTTGATTAAAAATACGAAAAGACTTTTTCGACTACCGAATATAAGAATTAATTTCATATTTTTTAACTAAAGTTAGAAGTTAAAATATTTTTTATTCGGGGACTAAGGTAAGACTTTAAAAAACTATGGCATTTTAGAAGAAGTTGGCAAATATAGAGATATATTTTCTAATTTTCAGTGCGATAACTTTTTTGATCCCTGAATTAGCTATTGCAAGTTCAAAATGTTTGGGTTCAAAATGATGTTCATGTGAACTAGATGCAATTGGACATTCACTTCTACATAATTTATATAAAACTTTTGCTGAAAATTATAAAAGTGTGATAACTCCTAATTAGGTGTTACTAACCAACATATATACACGTATATAAATAGATAGAAAAATATATTTTCCAGCACAATTCATAACAGTGAGAAGTCTTATTATTTTGGCCAAAAACAACTGACTGTAATTTTTTCATATTACATCAAACTTAATACGTTTAAGCCTCGCCGATTTCAATGCATTCATATAACAAACTTGATGACCGTCGCTTTTTGTTTCAAAATTTTATAAAAATTTGGTCTCACTAAATGAAAAGAGATTTACTATTACACTATTTATTTTCTCCCACCAATGAGCTTTGCAATTTAAATTTTTTTTTTCATGAGTAATAAAATTCGAAAAAAGTTCGATTGTAATCGAACATTTAATACTCTTACAAATCGCAGGGATGGCAGCCGGCAGTGGATGGATTACACTTTATGTTAAAGTTATGCCCATTCGATTTTATCTTTTTTAGTCAATACTACATATTTTGAACATGTCACATACTAATTAAATGCTCTTTGGGTTTCTTTAAGGTACCTCACACACAATCACTAATCTAGTCAGTCAGCCGGATGATCGAGCACTCCATTATTGGGGCTAAAAATTTGTTTCGCTACGTCGTGCCGTGCAGCCGTTTATGTGTTTAAAGCTTTAACCAGTTCGGGTGGATGTTCGCTAACATTTTGTGCTGAATTTCTGACGTAGCAATAACCTTCTTTCTTTTGAAGAATCAATATTTTCTTTGCAGTTATAGAAAATACTAAGAAAAGGGGAAAATAAGGGTCTTATTATAATGTATGTGTTTATTGAGGTTTCTTACAATAGTTCAAGTTATTGAAGAGGCGGGTATATAGTACTACTTAGCCACGTTTTAAAGCAACAGCCTGTTTTGAGGGCAAATCTCTCTAGAATTTAAAAGCATTTACTGGGGTTGTCCAAATAATTCTTCCCGCGGACGGATATACACAGACATATATCTATCACTTGTCAATTCGCTGTAACCTGGGCTAATGTAATCTTTGAATATTCTGGTAATTCCCTTAAAGCTTTTTCACAATTAAAAAACAGATCCAAATAATTCCTCAGTTATAGGTAATACAACTCCAAAATTTGCAACTCGACTAACCGATTTCGCCAAAATTTAGTACATGACGTTCCTTTAATATTTTCATGTCATACTGCTGTAATGGGCGAAATCAAACAACAACCACGCCTACTTCCCATATAAAACAATTTTAAATGCCACTTGATTCTTTTACTTTCCAGTACATACATAAATCAAGAAGCAATAATGTAACAGAATAAAACTTATACCGAATTTAGCTAACTCCTGAAGCCTCCCTGTCATTTTTGTTGAGAATTAAATAACTTATGTAACTTCCCATTTTGATAAAATATTATTCCTTAACCCTTTCGGTGATTCTATGCCATATGGCATAGCCACTTTTTGAAGCCCATTTTAGGTCATAATGCGTGTGGGTACACTTTTTTATTAATTTTGTACTTTTCTTTGAAGTGTTAACTCTAATTAAATTAAAAAAAAAAGTTGATTGATGGACCCCACACATTGTTATGTTTCAGAGAGCAAGCGTTCCTCGTGAGATTCACAATTTGCAAAAAAAGAACATGTTGTACTTTTATATATTTTGTTAAATAAATTTGTTAATTTGTTAGATTTTTGTAATTAATTTAGTAGATAAACATTGCCTTAGTAATTTAGGAAAAAATTAGATCCGAAATATAGTTCAATAGAGCTGCCCGATTTTTTTTAATTCATACTATGCCATATGGCATAGATTTTTCCCAAAAGAAATTTTTTATTTTGTTGTATAAGTTCATATTGACTAGACGTGTTGACAATGCCTAACAAACTAAACACCGAAGAAGTTGAAAATATTTTAATTAGTTTTGATAACTCAGATATATCTGATTTTGATGATGAGGAAGAAGAAGAAAATAGTGTTTTGGAGTCACTATTGCAAACTTTAAATGATAGAAATCACAATGCCTTCTTGATCGAAGAGTTAACTAATCCGGATGGGAATACTGATCAATTTGAGAAAAATTTGGATGTAGGAGATGATTTGATGGACTTGGAAGATGCCTCGGATCCACCATTCAAAAAAATTATTTCATATAGATGGGCAAAGACAGAATGGAATACTCCAATCTCAGGATTTTCAGAAAGTTATCCCAACCAAGATGTAAAAACTCCTGTTTCATATTTTCTAAAGTACTTTCCATATGATTTTATTGACACTATTGTTCAGGCAACAAATCAAGCCTCACTTATGAAGAGTGGAACCGCTGTTAATGTTGAAAAAGAAGAGATTCTGACATTAATGGGGTTGGAAATCATTATTAGGACAATCGGATATCCTCGATTACAAATGTACTTGGCTGGTGCTACTGAAATACCAACCTTTCGTAAACACATGCCAAAAAAAAAACGGTTTCATATAATACGTACTTGTCTAAAGTTTTGCATAGAGAGGAACTCAACCGACAAAATTTTTAAAGTTCGTCCACTTATAAATACATTCCCGAAAACATCTTATGATATTCCAAAAGATGAAAACTGCTGCTGTGATGAAATGATGATTCCATGCAAATGCCTAAAAAGCCCATTAAATGGGGAATAAAAATATTTTGCCTATGTAGCTCAAATTGAATTGTTTATGATCTGGAAATATACCAGGGAAAAAACACAATTGTTGGAGACTCAAAGTTAGGTTTTTGTTCGGATATTGTTATTCATTTATGTAAAACTATTCCGGAAAATAAAAACCACAAGATATTTTTTGATAACTATTTTACCACTATAAACTTATTAATATATTTGCGAGGAAAGGGAATATGGGCAACAGGCACCATACGAGGAAACAGAATTGGAAAAGTTCCCTTAAAACCAGAAAAGGATTTAACAAAGTTAGGAAGAGGTAGCTATGACTATTGCATTGAAAGGAACCAAAACATTATCGTTTTGAAATGGCTGTGTTCAATGTCCATTTATGGTGATAAAGACACAAAAGAGGTCACCAGATTTTGTTCTGAGCAAAAGAAAAAGATCGCTGTATCACAGCCTAACGTTATAGCTATGTATAATAAATATATGAGAGGAGTCGACAAGACTGACTTTTTGCTATCTTTGTATCGAATTTATATTCGGACAAAAAATTGCACCCTTAGAGTTTTCGACCATTTTCTGGACTTAGCAGTATGCAACTCTTGGTTAGAATATCGCAACGATTGCGAAAGTAATAACATAAGAAAAAAATATCAAATGGATTTATTAGCGTTCCGGAATGATGTAGCTGATGGATTGCTGGCATTGGCGACAGTTCAAAGTGTCGCACGAAAAAGGGGAAGACCCAAGCAATCGGAGGACTTAGACCCTTCTAGCACGCCATCAACTTCGAAATCAAGACCTTCATATGAAAGGGCACCTTCAGGTTCGATTCGTTTCGATAGAATTCAACATTGGCCTGAGTATACACCTGTAAAACTAAAGTAAAGTACCAGGATGCAAAGGATATTCCAGATATTTGTGTGCAAAATGTAACGTTAATCTTTGCATTCCAAACGTGACCAGAAATTGCTTTAGATTACACCATGAAAAGTGGGGTAAGTTATAGTTTTTTTTCTTTATTTGAATTTGTTTTATATTATTTATTTTTTTCAGAGAACTATACAGATGCAGAAGTACTCTTGAACCAGAAATTGACAATGAATTCCTATTGTTTATAGTTTTAGTTACAATGAACTCTTATTTTTATAGTTTTTTGCGTTTGCTTATGTTTAAGTTTAAAAATAATAATTTTAATCCAATAAAAACCACAATTTTAAAACAGAATTAAAAACTTATATATCTTATTTTTTTTCCTTTAAATAGATTCTATGCCATATAGTGTCCAAAAACCACTTTTGCAGAAAAAATGTTTTGATTATTCATAAAGTGGGCTTAAGTATATAAAAAACTAAAAAATAGATTTTTAAAACCAAAAACAAAAAAGAAGCCCCGAAAGGGTTAATTTGAAAAAATTTTATATCAATGGCTTTTTAAATGTTAAGAGAAATCTTGTGCAGTGGTCTCATCGGTCAACTACTGGTTTCCTGAATGTCAACGTTACACCTATCAACAGAATTTTTGCCAACGGGTTATATACAAACTAAACATATTTCAAAATGAACAGTTTTAAGACTTCCTTTGTGTTCCTTAGAGGTTTCTCTAATCAATTCAAAGTTTCCATCTTTTATATTCTCCCCTGAAATCTCTGCAAAAATTGCATTAAAACAAGTAAGGAAGTGTTAATTTCGGGTGCAACCGAATATTTTATACTCTTGCAACTTGCAAGAACCAAAGCCAGACAAGGTGTGAAACGGCAACCAGAGAACCGAAATCCATGCAATTTTATATATACATATGCTATATATATGTAACTCGTACACTGACAAATACATAAGGTTTGTTAGAAAAAAGAAAATCGTTGTATGTAGTATACGGCGGCTGAAGAGCTGTCTCCGAGCTCCTGGAGAGTCAAGACAAACCTTTTTTCGCGCGATGTGTTCCTATAAGTGGTGCAAGCCGAAAATGCAGCGTTCGTGATAACAGAGGTACGCGATTTAATTCTGTGTGAAACTAGGTAAATCTGCGACAACGACGCGGCACCAGGCCTTTTGGGAAGGCCAGCAGTAGATCGCTGATGAATGAGCAAAGTGAAAACGATGTTCATTGTCTTTTTTGACATCAAAGGCATCGTCGTTAATGAATTTTTTCCTCATGGACAAACCGCCAAGTTTTATAATACGTGGAAGTCCTGAAGACTTTTTGGTTTCCTTGCCTGAAAAGGCCAGAGGGGGTTTTTTTAAAGGATTATAACGATTGGTTTAATAAATTGTTTTAAATTGACTCAGTCCTATTTTTTTCCGGACAAACCCTGTATGGTGTATGTTCGAGTTCTAGCAGTTTTCTATGTTTTCTGTCTATGTTTCTATTAAGAAAATGCCTTACCATAATTATATGGCATGTTTAACTCTTTTAGGACAAAAGTACTATACTCTCTAGAAAATACGTTTTGGTATCTTCTTCTTCTTTATTGGTGTACACACCGCTTACGCGGCTATAGCCGAGATAACAACAGCGCGCCAGTCGTTTCTTATTTTCGCTAGGTGGAACCAATTGGATATTCCAAGCGAAGCTAGGTCCTTTTCTACCTGGTCTTTCCAATGGAGTGGAGGTCTTCCTCTTCCTCTGCTTCCTCCGGTGGGTACTGCGTCGAATACTTTCAGAGCTTCAGTGTCTTCGCCCATTCAGACGACATGACCTAGCCAGAGTAGCCGCTGTCCTATGTCAATATCGTCGTATATCTTGTACAGCTCATCGTTCCAACGAATGCGATATTTGCCGTGGCCAACGCGCAAAGGACCATAAATCTTTCGCAGAACTGTTCTCTCGAAAACTCGCAACGTCGACTCATAAGTTGTTGTCATCGTCCAAGTCTCTGCACCATATAGCAGGACGGGAATAATGAGTGACCTATAGGGTTTGGTTTATGTTCGTCGAGAGAGGAATTTGCTTCTCAATTGCCTAGTCAGTCCGAAGTAGCACCTGTTGGCAAGAGTTATCCCGCGTTAGATTTCTAGGCTGACATTGTTGGTGGTGTTTACATTGGTTCCAAGATAGACGAAATTTTCTACGACTTCTCAGTTGTGACTGTCAACAATGACGTGAGAGCCAAGACGCGAATGCGATGTGTGGTTGCTTGATGGCAGGAGATACTTCATCCTGCCCTCGTTCACTGCCAGACCCATTTGCTTTGCTTTCTTGTCCAGTCTGGAGAAAGCAGAAATAACGGCGCGGGTGTTGAGGGCGATGATATCAATATCAATTTTCTCCAGCAGCGGGTTGAAGAAGTCGCACGATAGGGAGTCGCCTGGTCTGAAACCTCGTTTGATATCGAACGGCTCGGAGAGGTCTTTCCCGATCCTGACGGAGCTTTTGGTGTTGCTCAACGTCATTTTACACAGCCGAATTAGTTTTGTGGGGATACCAAACTCAGACATCGCGGCATAGAGGCAGCTCTCTTTCATGATGTCGAAAGCAGCTTTGAAATCGGCGAAGAGGTGGTGTGTGTCGATTTTTTCTTTCACGGGTCTTTTCTAATAGAAGCTTATTCGCGATGTTGAGGATGCTTATACCACGGTAGTTGGCGCAGATTTTGGGGTCCCCTATTTTATGGATTGGAATGATTGGCTTGGCATGCTTTCGTCCGACCATATTTTACAAAGAAGCTTATGCATGCTACTTATCAGTTCTTCGCCGCCGTGTTTGAATAGCTCGGCTGGCAATCCATCGGCCCCCGCCGCATTGTTGTTCTTCAGGCGGGTAATTGCTATTCGAACTTCTTCATGGTCGGGTAATGGAACGTCTGCTCCTTCGTCATCGATTGGGGAATCGGGTTCGCCTTCTCCTGGCGTTGTGCATTCGCTGCCATTCAGCAGGCAGGAGAAGTGTTCCCTCCATAATTTAAGTATGCTCTGGGCATCGGTCACTGGATCACATTTGGGGGTTCTACAAGAGTATGCTCCGGTCTTGAAACCTTCAGTTAGCCGCTGCATTTTTTCATAGAATTTTCGAGCATTACCCCTGTCGGCCAGCTTATCAAGCTCTTCGTACTCACGCATTTTGGTCTCTTTCTTTTTCTGTCTGTAAAGGCGTCTCGCTTCCCTCTTCAACTCTCGGTATCTATCTCATCCCGCACGTGTTGTGGTCGATCATAACGTTGCGAGGTAGGCAGTCTGTTTACTCTCCGCTGCGACGCGGTACTCTTCGTTGTACCAGCTGTCCTTTTGCATTCTACGAAAAGCAATGGTTTCCATTGCAGCTGTACGTAAGGAGCTTGAAATAATGTCCCACTGTCCCCTTATAACGAGTTGTTGACGAGTGCTCTCAGAGAACTCCTTCTCTCGCAAAGTCGAGTAGAAAATCGTTCGGCTGTCTATTGTGATTGCAGCTTCTCGACGTCGAACCTTCCGAATCTTCGCTGCAAAAGATAGTGGTCCGAGTCGATGTTAGGACCTCGGAGCATACACACGTCTGCAACACTGGAGACGTGTCTTCCGTCTATCACAACATGGAGACAGCCAGGTAGCTTGATGAATTTTTTCTATGCTGGAATCTAGTACTACATATAACCATATTTAGGGCCCCAGCCTCAACTCGTTTGTGGGTGTTTACTCGTGGAGGCTCGCTTTGGTATATAGACGATATAATGTTGTTATTTTGAAAACTGTTCGAGGCAAATATGTCCATGTTTTCATAGATATGTGAGAGAGTTATATTTTAGTAACCTAAGAGTCCTAATAGTTAACTAAATAGCAAGGTTTTATTGTAAAAACACTGGTGCAAACAAGTTTATTTCTTTAACAGTGTATTATCTAATGAATAGATTGAGTTGCTTCTTTTCCATTCTTATAATATATTACCGTTTATATGTATGTATATCGTGATGATGAAACTTAGATTTCAACATGTTATTATCGGGATTACAAGTAAACCTGTAAGATATATGAAAAAGGAAACGTGATATCAGGTTATATCGCTGAAATAAGATTTATGCTAAGATGGAAATGTTCGCCATAAATATCACAAAATTCGTATGCATGTGTTTTTTTCTAAGCCACATGGAAATCCACTGCAGTGAATGATGTGTGAGGCTATTACTTCACACTGTAAGCCATAACAATGTATTCAAATACACAGTTACTCTTTTATGTAATTTTGGTATAAAATGCCTTGTGTTTTTTCAGTTCAGCTCTCATACGAAACAGCATTTACAAGGTACCTTACCTCTGCCTATACCGCTGCGAGGCCGCTCTTTAGTTCAACATATGCAAATTTGCTTTGAGGAGACCTCCTGTGCTAAGCTTTGTGGGGTGGCAGTTAAGCAATTTTAAAGTGTGGCGAGAAGTCTCAACTGGTAGAACGATTTTTATGCGTTTTTTTTCGTTTAATTTACAATTTCTATTGTTGTACCCCTATATTCCGTTTGCTAGTCTGTAGTTGATGTTGAACACAAAACGACATTCTGTGGCAGGCTACTACTGAGCAGAAGGGAGTAAATTATTGCTAATGTATGCCCATGTGTCTTCATAAAAGTGTGTGTGTGTGCTGTAATAACTGTATATATACGCGTGTGCAATCAAATGGGTTATAAAAAGCGCACCTTTTATGGCATACAATCATTTCACAATTCCCTTTTCCTTTTCTTGGAAAAGCACATCTTTACACGCATTCATATACATTCGCACATATATCCGTATATAGATATATATATTCATGGTCCGCACGTGCACCCAGTTCAGTCTTGCTTTTTTGCTTCCATCAAATCCGCAACAAACGAAACTTACTCGGTCTCCCATTGTGGTCACTGCTAATCGCAATTTAAGTCTTTCGTGCACGCACTTAATTCAATTTGCTTGCTGTTAAGATTATGTACATCATATTACCAAAGTGGGATTATTTTTCTATTCGACGCGCATTCAGTTTTAAAATTTAAAAAAGCTTATGCATGGTTGGTGTCTAATCTGCTTATGATCAAAGCTCGCTTACGTCTGATCGGTGAAAATTATAAATGTAAGATTATGTCGAGGTGTGTAGTCTAACTGAGGGTTAAATTTTTAAACAACGGAGGCGCTTGAGTTAACTAAAATGAAAGTTACATTGGAGAAACCTAACGACATATTATTGAATAAACCAATAAGACACGCCCGAAAAGTAACTGATGAAATTTAAAATTTCCATTTCCGTACTTAGATCTTTCACCTTTTCGAAAGCACCGTTTATAATCAAAAGCATTTTTGGGAACGGGTTATATATACCTAATTTTTGCTGCTTTTATACCAATAGTAATAATACAAAATTTCTGCATTTTTTCGTCTCAATAAATATACACAGGCATTTTATATATAAATAATTTATTAAACAAGTAAGGAAGGGCTAAGTTCGGGTGTCACCGAACATTTTATACTCTCGTATGATAAAGTGATATTCGAGATTTCATTATACGTCATTTACATATTTTTCAAATACCGTATTTTTGTAAAGTTTTATTCCGCTATCATCATTGGTTCCTAATGTATATACTCGTATTATACAGAAAAGGCATCAGATGGAATTCAAATAAGAAGAAGGCGTGGTTGTAAACCGATTTCACCCATATTTCGTACATGTCATCAGGGTGTTAAGAAAATATTATATACCGAATTTCATTGAAATCGGTCTAGCAGTTCCTGAGATATGGTTTTTGGTTCATAAGTGGGCGAGGCCACGCCCATTTTCAATTTTCAAAAAAAGCCTGGGTGCAGCTTCCTTCTGCACTTTCTTCCGTAAAATTTAGTGTTTCTGACGTTTTTTGTTAGTCGGTTAACGCACTTTTAGTGATTTTGAACATAACTTTGTTTGGGAGGTGGGCGTGGTTACTATTCGATTTCTTCCATTTTTAAACTGTATATGGAAATGCCTGGAGGAAACAACTCTATAGAGTTTGGTTGACATAGCTATAGTAGTTTCCCAAATATGTACAAAAAACTTAGTAGGGGACGGGGCCACGCCCACTTTTCCAAAAAAATTACGTCCAAATATGCCCCTTCCTAATGCGATCCTTTGTGCCAAAATTCATTTTAATATCTTTATTTATGGCTTAGTTATGACACTTTATAGGTTTTCGGTTCCCGCCATTTTGTGGGCGTGGCGGTTGGCCTTTTGCCCATCTTGGAACTTAACCTTCTTATGGAGCCAAGGAATACGTGTACCAAGTTTCATCATGATATCTCAATTTTTACTCAAGTTACAGCTTGCACGGGCGGACGGACGGACAGACGGACGGACGGACGGACAGACAGACATCCGGATTTCGACTCTACTCGTCACCCTGATCACTTTGGTATATATAACCCTATATCTGACTCTTTTAGTTTTAGGACTTACAAACAACCGTTATGTGAACAAAACTATAATACCTCTCCTTAGCAACATTGTTGCGAGAGTATAAAAATACCGGTTGACGAATTAGGATTAATTGTTACAATAGACATTTTAAATTAGACTCAACTTATTTACATTAAAAGTTTTAATTTTCCGGTAATGTTCTGTAAAAGTTTCTATTAGCCTCAAAATATAGTCACCAATTATGCTAGTAGTACACTGGTACACTTAGTTATGTCTCTGCATATATCATGATGAAAGAGTTCTACAGGTTATTGTTCTTCCGAATAAGCTCCCATATTATCTATATATATGAAAATAATGTAAATGATATAGACGCGAGTTGAAATTCGGTTGTTTGTCTATCCATACGTCTATCTGTCTATGCAAGCTGCAACTTGAGTAAAAACTGAGGCACATAATGATACTTGGTACACGTGTTTCTTGCCAAAAAAAATTGAACACAAGTTGGTAGGTAGGTGAAATCGAAATATTGCCACTTCCAAAAACCCTATTAATTGAAAACTTTTAAAAAGTCATAGTAAGATAGATACAAGGCTTTTATTTCATACGAAGGATCTTCTACTTGTCCTTTCTCAATTTTATTTGAGGACTTTGCATGCCCTTTTTACAAATAAATCCTGCCTTTCGTTGAGCCAGGCAGAGGTGTTCGCTTCGCCACATTTCTTGTTGGCTACGTTATCCATTTATTAGCATTAGCAAGAATGCAATACGAATGAAAAATTTTGAATATACAACCATGTAGGCGGCAACTAATATTTTGAAATAGTGCGCTGAAATCATTCCGCAAAAAGTAATATTATTTTCGAAATTTTTTTTATTCAAAGCATTATTTATTTATTTTGTTGAAGAGCACTTTATGAAAATACATATATGAGGGTTGCCTTTTATAGTTCAAGATTGGAAAACAACATTAAAAATAATCGAAAATTGTTTTATTGTTTTTCAAAGTATTCTCTATTAAGATCTATACACTTCTACATGTCTCCGTAACATACGTTCAGAATGCATCGACCGGCTCTTCAAGTCTAAGAATAAAAGAAGTCATTCAGTGCCGACTCAGGTATATACGGAGAATGACTCATGAATTCGATGTTTTAAGTGCTCAAATATGCAGTTGCTTCAGTCATTATCAACATTAAGACAAAATGCTTGCTGTTTTTCCATAAAGGGCGGACATTTTAGCAGATACATTTAAAATTAATCACTCTAACAACCTTAGCGATCAGGCCACCATATCTGATATCTGATGATCAACAACTTTGAGTGCGATTTAGACTTTCAAATAATAACCTTAGAACAAACATTTTCAACAACTATCTCTAAGATTTCCTCAATTATCATATGTAAATCTTAAAACATCTAAATCACCAGCATTAGATAATAAACAAACTCCATGCCTCAAGGCCCTGCCTCGAAGTGGATTAAAGTATTTCACAAGAATTATAAACGAATGTCTTCGTTTGTGCTATTTTCCGTCCCAATGGAAGCTTTCAAAGGTTACACCAATATTAAAGCTCAACAAACCTCCAGAGTGCCCAACGTTATATCGCCCAATAAGTTTGTTGTCATCAGTAAGAAAGATCTGTGAAAAAGTTGTAAAAGAAAGACTGTCGACCTTCATGGAAGGCAATGAAGTGCTCCCGCCAGTGCAATTTGGATTCCGAAGAAGAAAAGAATCATAAAAACAAATTTTACAAACTCTAAATCCACTGGTATGATTTTACTAGTTATCATACATTAGTCACTGTAAATACATCTACATATATACAATATAAATGAAAGTGACGTTAGTTACTACGCTTATAACTGGAGAACGCCTGGGCCGATTTCGGTGATTACCACCAATTCGGACAGGTCTCCGCCCAAACAAAGAGAATACTTCAGAAAATTATGGAAAATTTTCCGAAAAAAAAAATTATGTAGAAAATAAATTTTCTAATACGATTTTAAAAAGGAAATAAATATAAAATGGTTACACCAAATCAAATTGATGAAATCATTTCTGCGGAAATTC
Organism: Bactrocera tryoni; assembly: GCF_016617805.1. Taxonomy (NCBI): domain Eukaryota; kingdom Metazoa; phylum Arthropoda; class Insecta; order Diptera; family Tephritidae; genus Bactrocera; species Bactrocera tryoni. Next base: position 4,928 of record NW_024395911.1, on the reverse strand, counting down.
CTGATCCAAAGGTAGAAGCAGAATTATACGAAACCAATATGGTTCATGTACCTTCCGGACATCACAATACCACTTCGGTTTGTATGTCTGACAATAAATGTACGAAACACTATCCAGGTGCTTTTCTTTCGGAAACACAAACTAGAAATGATGGATATCCAATCTGTCAGCGTCGCTCACCAGATGACAATGGCAGAACATTTAGCATTCAATTTAGAGGCGTGAATATCGAAGTTAACAACACATCGAAGTCGACAACATATGGATCGTACCATATTCGCCACTGTTGTCTAATTCACATTCAAAAGTCATGTCAATGTTGCGTATTGCAGTTTGGTGTAATCGATAAAGTACGTGTGTAAATACGTCACCAAAGGAAGCAACATGGTGGTTACTGATCTTGAACGATACGGTCGATACTTGAACTGCAATAAAGCGCTTTGTATGATATTTACTTTTGCGATTCATGAACGTTTCCGACTGTTGTGCATCTCGCAGTTAATTTTGAGAATGACCAAATAGTCTATTTCAACACAGAGACAACAGTACAGACAGAGAAAACACCCCCAGCAACAAAATTAACATTTACGAGTTTTTTCTCAACTTTGAACCGTTTGCGAGAACTTGCTCTATTCGGAAATATCTTGATATTATACATACAATTACAATTACAATTGCTGGAACATGGTAATCGCTGGAATGAAGTTCGCACACTTTTCGCGATGATCAGCCATCAAATTAACGTCAATTATGGAATACAAACAAAAATGACATTGCCGAAGACATTTTACATCGTATTCGCTAAGAATTGAAAATGGGTGAATTCCGGTTGATACTTCCGGTGGTTTGATATCAATTCCATCTTCCCTTTACCAATTCACCAAAGATGAACTCATCACGAATATTAGGACATTGGACAAATTGTCGTAACTACAATTCCTTAAGTGTACGCGCAATGTTAGCTGCCAAAAATACCGATGTTGTTGACTTAAACTGGAAGATTCAAAGTCAAATCCCGGGAGACTTGCGCTCAAACAAATTGATCGATCGTGGAATTTCTAAATTCTTTGAATAGGCTTGGTATGCCACCGCATCATTTGCGTCTTAAAGTTGGATCTGTCGTTATTATGTTCCACAATCTTCAGGCGCCGAAACTGTGTAATGGAACCTGACTGATTGTGACGCAGCTATCGAATACAAAGGGGCAGAATACTTGATTCTACGAATTCCTTTGAGTTCTAACGATTTGCCATTTCAGTTCAAACATATTCAGTTTCCAGTGAAAATTGAATTTGAGACACAAGGATAGTCGCATAGTGTATGGTATACATTTGGAAATGCTATGTTTTTCACTCGGCCAGATATTCGTGGCCTACTCACGAGTTGGAAAACCATCTTTTCTATATACCGGAACAGAAACCAAAAAATGTTGTTTATCAAGCTGCGATACATTGAAAAAAAGTGAAATAATAAATTCAACTTTTTCATTTCTAAACACATAATTTCACGCAGGACAACGACTGCGGGGTCAGCTAGTATATTATAAGAAGAAGTGAAATAAATTTCAATTTGAATTTGAATTTGAAATACTCACACAGTTGACTAAGATCGCTTGAATATGTTAGCGTTTTAATTATAGTACATTTTTGGTCAAGAAAAAAATTTTAGGTTACTATAATCAACGGAAATAGCACTCCTATGCAAAATGTTCTGAGTATGTAAACTGTCAAATTTCACGAAAATGTTGTAATTTGCCAGATTACAACACTAGTGTTGCCAAACTCCGAAATATGACCAACGTATCCGCAAACTTCTAACCTTATCAAGGTTGATGTTAGAAAACAGACTGTTCAGAATCGAAGCAGTCTCCATGTATAGTAGATGTACATTCGTCCAAAGACTGACAGTGACATACGTGCTTAATGTCACATCAAAATAATTATTAGTTTTCAATATACGTTTGTCTTTCCGAAATACATAAAGTGCATTCGGTGATATTTATGATGAGTCAAATTATTTAACAAAGATGTTCTTTTAAATTTTGCGCGAGGAATCAAATTTCTGGTGCCGCACCGTTCCGAATGTTGGAAAAGGCTTTTGGTGATAATTGTTTGCGCAAGCAAGTGCTTTTAATTGGTACAAATTATTCAAAGAGGTTCGAAAACGAGTTGACGACGAACCATGTCCAGGACGGCCATCAACATCAGCTGATTGTCAACACGTCAATAAATAATTGGTGCTTGTGCATCGACGACTAATTGTCAAAGATCTTACTGGCATCGTTGGAAATTCGGAAGGATCAGTGAATACCATTTTGAAAGGTGATTTGGGTCTAGGAAAAATGAAACAGCATTGATTTCAAAATCACTAAATTTGTTCAAAAAATAGCGCCTCGTTAACATCTGCGAAACAATGCTTTCCGATTACCAGAATGTCTTGAAATGTATTATTACTGGCGATGGGTCTTCGATCTATGCCTATGACCTAGAAAGAAACTATCAGTCGGCCTCATATTGTAGCAAAAGTGAGCCGAAGCCGAAAAAACCACGTCAAAGCAGGTCAAAAATCAAGTATATCGTTGTATATTTCTCAAGGTAATGCACCATCGCATTCAGCATTGATTCTTCGTGAGCTCTGCGCGAAATTTTCAACCAATTTCGTGCCGCAACCACAGCATTCACCTGGTTTAGCTCCATGCGACTTCTGGCCGTCCGGAGATTCACTTTAACAACTGTTTCGAGGATTGGAAATAACGTTAGCACAAGCGTTTTAGGGCGAAGGGGAATAATAAGTAAAACTACAAACACCAGTCAATGCCACTAACGTACTACGTGGCCACACTATTTTCTTCCTGTTATTAATATAAGAGTAGCAAACTCCAACTCAATAGGATATAAAACTTTATTATTACCGTTACACTCAACTGGCACACAATATTTTCTAGCATTCTTGCATTTGATTCCCTGATTCAGCTGCAGCGTCATCTTCATCATCAGTGTCATCGTCGACGTCAATGTAATCTGCAAACCCCTATGCCTGTAACGAACTGGAAAGGAAGCGTGGCACAAACAGTTTCTGAAAATTAGAGTAATGGTATAACGGGAATGTACAGGTTATCGGCTGAGCAGAGCGTTTTTTGCCTAACATATGCAACTCTTTGAACGCATTCTGTCGGTGTGCTGCAAGTTTTACTGCTGCGCAGCGTGCCGGCTTTATTGAGTTTGCTCCCTGTAATCTCCTGTTTGCTGATGCGGGTCTATAATAATTTTCTTAAATATGAGTGTGGTTAGGCCTGCAACTTGCACGACAATTACAAGGACGAGTAATACTTGTAAGAAATGCACTTGATTCCTCAGCGGCTTGTAGTTTAGCAAGTGTGTTCAGTATCAATTTACTAACAAATGGAACGAGAAGGGAGAGAAAGCTGTATCAAACGCGGTAACTAAGTATTTGCGTGCGGTTTCTAAAACGTTTTTCGGAAGAAAAGCGTCGACGGTAGCGGAAGTGTAAGTGTTCGCAATAAGTAAGTTTTCTAAAACGCCAAGACAAACTATCTGATGTGTTGAGTACAGCCAAGCGACAGTAATGCTATGATTTTAAGTAAACAGTTAAAATCACCGCCGGGAGCAAAAAAATATGTATTAGGTGCTCAAGTAAGTTCCCGCAGTTTAATAGATGGCTCGAGCAGTTAGATATATCCAAGACGTGATGAAACTATTCTATATACTTGAAAAAGAAACTGAGTTTTGTGCGAATACAAGTATATCCGATTGTTAGCCAAATAATTATCATTTGCTTCTTTCGTAAAAAACAAAAACCGGCGGCTGAAGCACATCGGGAATTCCAAAAAGTTTACGTAGGTGCTACTCTAAGTGAATCAACGTGCCGTGAATTGGTTTTGTTGCTTCAAAAACATCGATTCCGCTATTAATGTTTGACCGCGTGAAGTAAGGCCAAACATTTCCAAAGACGGTGAATTGGAGACGCTACTCAATTAGAGCAGCTTGATTCAGCATTGGGAATCAATAATATGTAAGTGGCCTGATTGCTTTCTACTTTCTAAGAATTTAGCCGCAGCATTGCTTGGGAAATTGTAACAACTTGGTGTTAACTTTTCTGGCACATACTCACATATTCATAATGTGACAAATTGACCTGCCTCACAGCGTTTTCTATTTATCTAATTTCAATTTTATTTTATATATTTTTGTGCTCCTTTTGCAAATGGTTCCAAGTACTTTGACTTAATTTCTGGCATGCATATTGAATTCACTTGCAACACCTGAGGCATATAGTTGTATAGCGCACAGCAATCCGCCGTCGAATGCCAAACGGTTAGACATGGACAATAATCCTAACATCTCGATATGGTAAGATTAAACCTGCCTCAAACTTTGATAATGGTTACAGTTATACATACATACTTTTTGGGTATATACCTAACCTTTCTTACAACTAAATTTTTATGATTTCTTTTTTTATTGCCGTTGGAAAAGTTTTCGTTTGTTTTTTAAGCCATTTACGACGTCAAAATGGAAATTTCCTTTAAAAAAGGCGGTAGGGAGTAATAGAAAAACTTAAACTTTGTTTACCCAATCCCTATATAAACTTGAAGTAACAAATAACAAATCAATCTTATGAGTATTTCACTAAATTCCCACGGGCTCTTCAGTGAAGCAAAATTTCTAGTGCAAGCTATATATAACTTGTTCTTAGCAGACCCAATTGCACAAAACCTATTGCGAGATATGTATCGTTTTCGGCCCTGAAGTACAAACTGGTTCTTTATTGTCCTTCACAACAGTATTCGTACAAATATTATTTTTTGACAGAGTCGTGCCAAGCTGCCATGTTATTTTTATTCGCTTTCACAAGGTTCACAAATTAGCCAACTTTATTGCTAAAACTCACGCTTTGTAAGGAATGAG